>NW_027271633.1:572500-617500 GCF_040938485.1 Diadema antillarum
GGCTTGTTTCTCCGTAATGAGGATTACTTCTCGTCGAAATTTGAATCGACTTACATTGCCTTTCATCTAGTCAACATACACGTAAAGTTATTAATCTCCTGCTCTCAACAGGACAAACTCTAAAATGGCAGTCGGCTGTGAACTTCCCCCGTTTACGCGTGACAAATTTACCATATCTATCATATCTATCTATCTATCTATCTATCTATCTATCTATCTATCTATCTATCTATCCATCCATCTTTATCTATCATTGTATATATTTGCTATCTGAGAAAGGGATTTATGAGGCGGTGTCAGATTTCTTTATACTGTTGGTAATCATAAATGATGGATTTCTGCAAAATGCTGTGTAAATTACAATTAAACTTTAAAAATCAAAATGGAAGGAAATAATGGAATCGGAAAGGAAATGATATCCATTTTTTTTTCTTATAAATCACAGGATGGCCTTCGTTCAACAATGAAAATACAAAGATGTTAGAAAATGCTATGCTTACATGATGTCTGGAAAGATGATTATATCATAAATTATCATTTTTTTTTACCCATCTCGTTATCATTCCATCTCTTTCTCTTTCTCATGTTCCTCCGTCCTCTTGAATTCTAACTCGTAAACCCTGACGCTACTCCTCATTAAAATTTACATTCCCAAACTTTACTACACTAAATCGCTTTCACTCCTGTAAAATTATACACTATTACTAATGGTAATTACTAATACTATAATCATTAATCTCTCTACCGATTTACATTAAAAAATTTCTTATTTTCTTTTTCTTCACGAAGCTCTTTTCAATGTTAAAGTTGTACAGGAGAAACTAGTGGAGGAGATGAGCCAAATAAAGAAGATTGAAGAAGGTAGATAGAGAATGAATAATGGAGAAAAAAAGAGGAGGAGGAGGAGGAGGAAGAGGAGGTGGATACCCGCCAAACCTTTTCAAGCCTGCCGAGATGTTACCATGGAAAACACAGTCAATTTTTTCTTCTTCTTTTTTATAGATGCTGATCTAAAGAGCGCAAAGTTATTGACTTCCGTTTTGCAAGCACGGCAAGGTCTTACAATTTAATTCCAACTGCTGCGAGGCGCCACTTTCCACCTCCAATTTGCATATTTTGGTTTGGCTCCTATTTATTTTATTGAAACATCAGAACTCAGATTCTGTTTCCACTTCATTCACTTTTCTTTTCCTTTAAGGAACTAAACAATGGAACGCTGTTCCGGATACAGCTTCTGTTCTTATGCGCTAGCGCAACTAGTAAAAAGGAAACAAAAAAAAAAGAAGAAGAAGAAGGAGGAAACAAAAAAGCAGGTTATGCCCCTTCTCGTCACGTGTCTCGCTAATCACAAAACATTTTATCGGTAGGATTTTTCCCCCATCAAATTAATCTGATGAGCACCAACTCGCTCTGATCCCGTTTACAAATATCATGAATACAGCAGTCACTTCTATTTTTTTACAGCACATTAATAACTCGCATCCTTTTGCCTAAAAAAAGAAAGAAATCAGATAGTATAGTTACAAACAAACAACGACAATGACAAGGAAATAAACAAATTATACAAAATATCCCCACTAAATTCAGCCAATGTGTGATTAACAAGGGACCATGACCTGTCTATTTAGTTCAATTCAATTCAATTTAATTTAATGTAAAACTTTATTAAGAATTTAATCTTAGAGAGGGAATATGGGGGGGGGGGGGGCGACGGGTAGCTGATTTTTTTTTGTGATAGGATTTCTAATTTGGGGAGTGTGTGAGGTGAGGGTTGGGAGAGTAAAGGGATCTGTTTTGTAATTATGTCACCCTTTTATCGGTGTGATCATGAGTTTGTAAATTGTGATTTGATATTGTGAAATATACAAGGATTTTTACATAGTTTGTATTTTTATGCAAGAGATATTAAAAGGTACAGTACAGTTAAAAGGTACATTATGATAATCAGTGGCACATAAATCTGTAACACTGGATGTACCTGGAAGGGATATAGATTAGGGCGGCCCGCGGACTACAGTTATTTAGTTAACTTGCCCAACGCCTGGCAGCCCTGTCAGGTGCATTCAGTGTTTAGGTATTTTTGTGTTATTGTATTGATTGATTACTTTGAGTTTTGTAATTGATTATGTATTGCATGATTTCTGCCAAATAAAATGATAATAATAATGATAATAATGATAATAATAATAATAATAATAATAATAATAATAACAATAATTCAACTAAACTGACTTCAAATTTCTTCGACCGATATTCATCTCCATGGCCACACGCAGCGAGGGTGGAGGAAGGGGGGGGGGGGGGGTGAGGACATGTGGGGGGGGAAGTCAGGCAACAATAACGATTTTTTTTTTTCAAATTCGTTTCAATATCAAACGAATCGTTTTACTTTACGGTGGAATATTTTCCAAATATTCCCTCACCCAGCGGGTATCCCAGATCCAATTCTATAATTGCAAAAACTTTCTCTTACGTGGGAGAGAAAATATCTCCTCTTCCCCTCTTTTCCCCTCCTTTGCCGAGTGTAAATGTTCGGTTTTCAAATGATTTCCTGAATAAACAAAAGAATATCACATTTTGTTCTTTGTTTTTAGGGTGGGGCGTTTATTTTCCAAATATTCCTTCCAAAGCGTCCCCTAATCTCTCAGTCGCAATTCTAAAAATGAAATTCCAAAAATCCCCCCTCCCTGGGGTCCACTGCGTTTAGATGTTACGCTTTCAGATCATGTGATCATTAAGTGAAAAAAAAAAAATCGCGCAACAATTGATAAGAATTTAGTTTCAGGGCCTTCTTACTTGCAAATATGAATATAATTGGTTATAACCCACGTATCTTAATTTTTGTTCTAGACAATTTCCAAATTTTCCGCCAAATCTGACTAGATCACTGAGTTTCATTTCTAGAAAATTTTAAGGCAAAACCCACACTAATCTCCAGCTCGATTTCTACACTCCCTCACATGTATGGTCTGTTTGTGTGTGTTTGTTTCCAAAGATTGTACATATTTTCACCTCCCCCCCCCCCAAAAAAAAATGCAAAGGCCCTGCCCCTTTCAGACCCTTAAACGGTAGGTCGCTTCGCTCCCTCAAAAAGTCTACTATTCATTTTGCATTGAGACCCTTATTAAAAGGCTAGTTAGGGGTATGCTAATGGTTTACTTTTATTTGGAAATCAACATCACCGAGAAAATCTTTTTCTGACGTAGATCTAGTTGGATTTCATTAACTACAGCATCAACAAGAATAGTAACAGCAATGAAACAAGAACGGTAAGTCTAGCTTGTTTAATTTATGAATGGTAATCAATTTCTACGTGAACAGACTGGCTGTAATGAACTTAACCCATTTGGCAATTAGCATACTTCATTAGGACAGGCATCGTGTCTATTGATCCCTCACACACACATCTCCCCCCTCTCTCTTTTACGCGCACAATCTAGCTTAAAGTGACTCTTCTGGTTAGTTCACCATGTTACTTTGGCAACACGTAATTATGTAAGTACACCGACAGTTGCCCAGACAATTTTACAGTGCATCGCTAATGAGCTGGCAACAACAAAATAATAATCTTCAATTAGTCACACGTTTAATGCTGCCTGTGCATAAGTGCGCATGCGCATTATTGCAAGGCGACGTTCGAACGAGCGCATGTAGGGATTGCGAAGTGCATGAGGGCTTTCTTTGTTTTACTATACTGCAGGTGTGCACAATCGGCCGTGCGACATAGTGATGTGCGTCACCAAAGATGGTGAAATTAATTTGTTGGTTTGTTTCTTTGTTGTTGGTTTTTAAACCATTTTATAGTGTTAAAATCTTGGACCTGGGACCAAATCAATAATGAAAGGAGTGATTTTGGAAGATGCATTTTTTTTTTGAAACAGCAAAAATGATTGTTCTGAATGAAGAAGAAGAAAAAAAGATTTTCTCTTCATGTTGCAATATGTGACCGTGCACCTCAAAACGAACATAAAGTCGCACACACTGATTTTGCGTGAGGACTGAAAATAAGTGAAATGGGTCAACCTAGCCGAACTTGACTTTTTCATATTTTCTGAAAGAGCGGGTCTTCTATTACATTATGCTAAAATTTGGTATCATAAAACAGGCAGGAAAGTGTGTTTTTTAAGCAGTTTATCTCGAACATTTTTGGTAGAATAGTGTGATTAGGCGTGTCTTTAGAATCCCTTTTTCATTTCTAAAAAACCTTGTCCACACTCTTCACTTTCAACTCTAATAACTTTTGAAAGGATAGTGCTACTGCTTTGAAAGTTGGCATTAATTATGGACAGAATGTGTTAATGAGGCATGTTTAATTTCAGTTTAATCTGATAATCTCTTCATTGCTGTTACTCTAGTGGTTTACTTCCTGTTTTTTGTCCCATTCATCGCACAGCCAGCACGGTTTGGTAAAGATTAAGCGCTTGAATAGACACTGTACTTCAGAGCCTCTTTTCTCAGTTCACACTTTTCCTGAATGTGTGCTTTCTTTCCAATATTTAGATAGGTTAGGATAGTCCATTTGATTTGAGTTATATATCATTTTAAAGCTTAAAGTCTGGTCTTTCAGAATAATATGGTCGTAACTAAAAATTCATGTCTGGCCACTTTTTGTTTGTTTTGAGGTGCAGGGTCACATATAATCTAAACTAGTTTATTATATGGAATTTGTTTGCAGAAACTTGTCTTGGCATAAACATACCACACACACACACTCACACACACACACACAAACACACACCGCACACAAAAAACAACAACAACAACAGAAAACCCACACACATTGTACGTATTGTTCTTTTAACTTCGACTATGTTTTCTGCAAAAGTGCATGCAGCAGACGCTATAGCATCGCAAACTGTTACTGCGTAATGGTCTACTATACCGTCCCTTTCTTATCTGAGTTTTAGAGTCTTTTTTCTTGTATTTTGTTTGTGACCAAACGGAAATATTTTCACAATGTGAGTTCAGATACCGGGCAAAGTTACAAAACAAAAGCTCATGGGGATAGTTATACGACTTTTTTTTCCAAATTTGGAGCCTTTTTGGTGACTTTTAGTGATTTTGTTCTGATGGAATTTTCTAAACACTTTGCTCGAAGAGACACACTAAAAAACTGTAACTACTTTGACTTGTGTATATTATTGGGAGAAAGAAAATGCGACATGACACTGTCATATTTAAACGAAATGAAAAGAGAGAAATAAACATTTGATAGGAGTTCATTTGAAACCTGGTTATCAAAACACACATCTTATAAACTGATTCCTTCATCTTTTTTTTTTTTTTTTTTTTTTTTTTTTGGTGAGTGTGGTGAGTGCGCCTAGCAGCTGCCTCCCACAGCTCTCTCTACTTTTGCTCTTCTTATCAGTTTCAGCTGGAATTTTTCTATAAGGCTGTTGCTAGTCTGATTGCACTAGTTTGCTGACACTGCTAGACAACTTTGGTGCCTGGATTTTGCATTTGAACGTGATATTTTGGATATCAACTTTTCTGGCTTCAGGCTGTATTGGTCACAGCACTGCAGGGACCTGGAGCCATTACTTCTGTGCAGTACATTGTTGTTCACTCAACTGTACACTCAAGACAGCAATGCCTTGCACCATTAGCCTCCTTTCACTGGTTCTTTTGTGTTTGTCCATCAACCTGAATGTGGACTATGCTTCTTCATCTATTCATGGCAGGACAGTGAATAGAAGCCATGACCATCACCGCCATCACTATGCAGGGAAAAGGATTCTATACTACAGCAACTCCACCAGCACATTTCGCACTGAGTTGACAAAAGCTGGTGATGTACATCCCAATCCGGGCCCTGGTGAAAACGCTAAGAATCATGGGCTTTCTTCAGCATTTTCTGCACAGGCCATTGTACCCAGGATACAGAGTCTGGATCGAAGAGTATCATACAGCCGATCTGAACTCTTTGACCTACACTGCATCCAACGAATTGACCTGGGTACTTGGGATACCATTAAAACACTAGGGATCTCAAGAAGACGCCCTACCCATAGAGGCTGTAAAGGGGGCAGACACAAACGTCAGCATGCTGAAACTACCAACAAGCTTTCCCAGGATCCAAAGGTCCCACCACCAGGCTGCGGACGTTGTCAGATGGTTCTCTGGAATGCCAGATCTCTTAATAACAAGATGCATATGGTGTCAGACATGGTAATCTCGCAACTTGTGGATATCTTGGCACTCACCGAGACATGGCTCACAGGAGACGCACGTGATGATCGAGCCCTGTCTGATTTTTCTACTGACCTCCCTTCTCATCAGTTTATTCACTCACCCCGAAAGGAGAGATCAGGTGGTGGTGTCGGTATATGCCTTCATCGAAGCTACACTATTCTCGGAAGAGATGTGGGTACACTTCAATCTTTTGAATACATCAATGTTTTGATCTCTGCCAAACGTCAAAAGCCTCTTCGTCTGGTTGTAGTTTACAGGCCACAGAGAACAAAGAACCGAAGATCAACTTCATCCATCTTTTTGGATGAATTTGCAGTATTTCTTGAACAACTGGCATCTGAATCCAACCATCTTGTAATCTGTGGTGATTTTAATTTTCACGTCAATGATGATAAAGATCGAGAAGCTCTTCTGTTTCTGGACTTGATATCATCAGCTAATTTTACACAGCACGTTGACTTTCCTACCCATCAAAAGGGCCATACGTTGGACTTAATTCTTACCAGAGCCTCTGATGATGTCATTTCCCAAGTTCAATCATCGCAGTTTCTTCCATCTGACCACTCATCTGTCAGCTGTTATGTTAACATCAAGAAGCCGGATCCATCGAAAATTGATATTAGTTTTCGAAAACTTAAACATATTGACATCCAGGCTTTCCGGGCAGATATTCTTGAGTCTGAACTTTATGAGTCACCCGCCTCAGATCTTGATCAGCTTGTTCTCCAGTACAATCAGGGTATACTTCAAGCTCTTCTAGAGAATCATGCCCCTATGATCACTAGACGTGTAACTGCAAGACCGCATTCCCCTTGGTTCAGTGATGATCTTCGCCATATTAAGCAGAGGGTAAGACAACTGGAGAGAAGATATCGTCACTCCCGAACTGAAATCAATCGCCAGATCCTTAAGAATGAATGTCATTTCTAGAGCAAGCAACTTGCCAAGGCAAAGCAAGAGTTCTACTCCGAGCAGCTTGACGACTGTGACGTTCATCAACTCTTCCAGAGGGTTGATCGTCTGACTTCAGCCAGTGCCAAAAAGGTCCTCCCATCTGATAACGACCCAAACGAATCTCTTGCCGATCGGTTTTCTGATTTCTTCACCGACAAGATCGATGACCTCGTCAAGTCATTTCAGAAATTACCCTCGGATAATCTATCTCACATCAGTTTTCAAAGCACTCAGCACTGTTTTCATGCTTTTTCACCGATAGTGCGGGGCCAAGTTCAGAAAGTTATTAGAGAGTCTCGATCAACCTCCAGTCGACTTGATCCAATTCCTACTTGGCTGCTGAAGAACTGTGTCAATGAATTAAATCCGGTTATTACATCCATTGTCAACGCTTCCCTTAAGGATGGTCATTTCCCTGATTCTCTGAAGCATGCTCATATAACTCCGATCCTGAAGTCATCTAAACTTAGTCCGGATGAACTTAAGAGCTATAGACCGGTCTCTAATCTTCCGTTTCTCGGAAAGATTATTGAAAGACTCGTGTTGTCTCAATTTCAAGATCACCTGTCTGAGCACAATCTTTACTCTGAGATGCAGTCAGGCTACCGGCCACTCATGATGCCCTGCTTAGCCGTTTGCATGATAGATTTGGACTTAGTGACACTGCCCTAGAATGGTTCCATTCCTACCTTACTAATAGAACCCAGTCTGTCGTCGTTGGTGGTTCTGAGTCACAAGTCACCTCCTCCAACTTCGGAGTTCCCCAAGGGTCTGTGATTGGCCCACTGGCCTTTACACTCTTCTCATCTCCATTAGAGGATGTCATCAAGCACCATGACATAAGGTGTATGACCTATGCAGATGATACTCAAATTTACCTTGTCTTCAAAAAGCAGCATCAGTCTACTTCTATACAAAGACTCAGTGCATGTGTCTCGGACATTAAGAGTTGGTCAATACGGAATGGTTTGAAGCTAAATGAAAGCAAAACAGAATGTATTTCAAGCCCAATTAGTACAATTTCTTTAGATGATACTACTATACAATGCTGCACAGATGCAAGGAACTTGGGTGTCATATTTGATCACAATCTGTCTTTGAAAACTCATGTGAACAATGTGTGCAGATCAGCCTCATTTGCCCTACACAAAATTGGCAGCATCCGCCAATTTCTGACGAAAAAGACAACCCAGAGACTCGCTCAGGCACTAGTTATGTCTCGCATTGACTTTTGCAACAGTCTCTTGTATGGTTTGCCTGATGCGCAAATCAACAAACTGCAGAGAGTTCAAAATTCAGCTGCCAGGCTTATTGCTAAACGTCGTTCACGTGAGTCGGTTACCCCACTACTGAGAGAACTCCATATGTTAAGAATCCGCGAACGAATTAACTTCAAGATTCTTTTGTTAACTTTTAAATGTTTGCGAAATATTGCACCGGTTTATCTTCAACAGTTGATAACTGAATACCTACCCTCCCGGAACTTGCGGTCTAACAACAAATCACTTTTAATACCTCCTCCTGTCAATACACAATCTTATGGTTCTAGAGCTTTTCAGTCAGCATCACCTCAACTCTGGAACAGTTTACCTGAATGCTTGAAACAAATAGACTCAGTAGACAAATTTAAATCCATGTTAAAAACGTATTTGTTTATTGAATAGTATTATGACTGTGTTTCATGTCTTATACCGTTACTGAAACTGTACCTTCTTCTTCTTTCTTTCTTTCTTTACTTTCCTCTTCTTCCTTTTCTATTGTTTTCTTGTTCCCATAGCGCTTAGATTTTTATGTAATAACGCGCTATATAAATGTTGTGAATTATTATTAATTATTCATCCTATTTCTCATATCTCCATTCATAGATATTCTCTCTCTGCTTTCTTTGCACCATAATCATCTATTCATGGAACATTACAAGTGTTCAAGTTATAATTACCATTGAATTGAAGTGAATAACACTTTATTGAATTAAACACAACCTAATACATCATATGAATTATTCATTACTTGTCAACTCATATTGTTGAATAATGCAAGTCATAAAATATGAGAGAATTATGTACAGAAAATGACATAAACAGAAATCATTGCACACTTAGTTATGGGAAATAAGATATACCAATAATATATATGCAAACTTGATCTACAAATGCACAGTTAAAACATGTGACATATCACATGATTATGTAATGTCTATATACATGTCTACATGATTCTAATGGCATATATCACATCATATCATACATTGTAATTTGACTGTATGATAAGTAATATATGAGCAATCTGTAATGGTCGTCCGAGAATAAAGGCCGGGCTCCGTCACGGTAGCTTCCATACTATGGAAGGCATCCTGGTTAAATGGTGCCATAAGAGATGTATAAAATAATCAATTACAAATGGTCTGCCTGAACTTCGACCTCAAGATATCGTCCCATTTAAGGTCGTTCTGTGTGGTACATCCTCAATCAAAAATCTCAATCCATAATTTCATACTGATGAATTTTACATTGAAATCTAACCTAACTCCACAGTAAGTTAAGCTGTTCGCCATTATTAGACACAATACTTTTTTTTAACGTTTATATATCTATATAACTACGGGTTTTTATTAATTAATGACTAAATCAAAAGATAGACTGGTGAAGCCGGAGGCGTTTCTTGAAAATTTGTAATGAAGGGGATGATTGAACGGAAATTGGTAATGAATCGAACATTTTACAGGTGGAGTATGAGAAGGAACAATTAACAAAGTTCAAATGTACATCCGAAAATGAGTAACAAATGAAGAAAACATAATTATATATATGTATATATATATATTTAAAAAAATATATAGGCCTACAGTACATATGCATAGAGTGCAAGTCAATTAAGAATGGGAATGGAAATGGAGGGTCCAACTGAAAAGCAAAGCTCGTACGATATAGGACTCTCAAAAAAAAAAACACATATATAAGACAGTTATGTATGATAAATTAACAAAGCTACAAACCGATGTAAATCAAAATCAAACGAACTATTGTCAACTGACATGAAATCACATTGGGAAGGGGAAAAAAAGAAGAGAGAGAGAGAGAGAGAGAGAGGAGAAACTACACCACGTGACAGCGTGGACGCAAGCAAACTGGATTCTATGCTGTAAGAGTAATGATAAAAACAACCTAGCTGGAGTGAATATAATGCAAAGAATTTGGTTCATAATTAAACCGGTAAGAATGCAGAAGAATGGACATAAAAGAAGGAGAGAATGGACACCATGGTATACATACGGTACAATAACAGGAACATCGCAGAACACTTGTGTTCAACAGATTGCACAAATTATTTTTCTCTAATAAAAAAGATATTAACACTTAATTGTTTGATGTTTGAAGAAATAGTAACTTGACTGAGATGATGAGTCGAACCTAATTCATTTGTTTGTTATAAGATTTGAACATTTTTAATTTATTCTTAAAAGAGTTTGATCGCAAATCGAGTTATTTTCGTTCTTTTTACTTTAAGAAATTTACGATTAAATCTGGTAAAATCAGACAATGATATTAGAAATTACAGTATATACCGTTTTTTAGGAATGACTTGAAGAATATTCCTTACTGTTCATCAAGCGAGCTATCACTGGAAATGTGTCGGTTGACTTGCCCTTTCCGATCACTGATGGTGGACTTACTTGAAAGGGATCGTATAGTTTTGGTTAAGACCTAACCTCGGGTTTCTAACATTTTGGGGTGAGATCATGAGAAACCTCTTATGAAATATGAAAGAGCATGTAATTCCAAAAGGACTTCAACGTTTATTTGATGAAAATTCGTTTTGAAATAGCTGAGATACCCAAAACAGGGCAATATCAATGAAATGTGGGGACCCATCTTTTATTACGATCGCTTTGTTTTACTATATTTTTGGATGTCTCAGCAATTTCAAAACCGATTTTCATCAAATAAACTTTGAATTCCTCTTAGAAAGGTACGCTCTGTATTATTTTACAGACGGTCTCTTGATATCTCCCAAAAGTTAAAAACCCAATTCTCACCTCTACCAATACTGTATCATCCCTTTAAAATCCCCGTTTTCCATCAAATTCTTCTCAAAATGTGTCATTATGAAAATGTGTTTGTTTGTCTTTGTAGGACTGTCCTTTGTAATGATTTACTTCAAGATTACGAAGCGTAATGCAGATTCCTGGGACTACCATACTTCCGCGCATACCTGAATTTTAAAAGGAAACGAATAGCTTTAATATTATTGAATTTGAATAGATGTCTCAAGTCTAGTTTGTCGATTGCAAAACCACAAGAGCATCAACTAACTATAGAGATTTAATCATACGTGGAACACAAAGACCTTTTTGAATGAAAATATGTCTGCCCGCAAGCACATTTCGCTTGATGGGTGAGTGTAATAGCGTTGCATATACAGAGTCCATTTGAAGATATCATATATCCTCGGGGCTTGTGTTGTAGATAACAATACAACAATACAAAGAAACCACGAAAAAAAAGCTAACGCAAAGTCGTTGATATAAGTTGAGACGAAGTTGTTGAAGGCTCTACACAATTGATACACCCACTCCTTAATGTTTCAGCAGTTCAGATTTCATCTATAGAAAGTGCTAATACAATCTAGAATTCTTAGTTCATCTGTGTTGAAGATATGCACTTTAATATCAAATGTAGCGGAATACCAGTAGTAACATGAAACTTTGTGAAATATTTTCATAGATTCGAACTATTTCTCATGTGTAGGAACTTACGTCATTGTCAAGAGGGAGAGAAAGAGAGAGAGAGAGAGAGAGGGGGGGGGGGGGAGTAAACAAACAAACAAAAACCTCAGAAAAGCTCCATACCAACTATGCAGAAGTGATGAGATTTTTCTACATTTTTGTATTCTTAGTGCCGCAATGTGAAATTTGAGATTTCAGAGGACAAAATAGCAAATATCCCCTTTTGATGATTGTATTATATGCATCGGCCAAATTTTACATAGGCTCCTATGCAAACACAATTATCCCGCCCCCCCCCCCCCCCCCACACACAAACATATATAAGATAATAAGTATATATATATTATATATTATATATATATATATATATATATATATATATATATATATATATATATGTATATATATAATATATCATAAACATTTGTGTGTGTGCGTGAGTACGTGATCCAAGTGCATTGTACACATCAATGATACATAATATACTTAAGAATGGCAGTGTGAAGCGCATCTATATAACGTATGTATCGCTGGTGGTTATACCACATAATGAAGAAATATATATTTGAATAACGCTATATCGGTGAATGGAATTACCAAACTTGTTTGTTTTTCAGACATGATCTGAACTGCTGCCAGACCTGTGTGCCTATCTCCATTATCAGTTAGAATAAACTAACTGACATCGTCGAGATAAAAATAAGGAGAAGAAAAAGAAGAAGACACGCACACCCACAAACCCTGCATACAATGAACACCCCAAAACGATTGTCTCCTGTTTTGAAACGATAAAGGGTCGGCGCCAGTGCAGAGATGTTTAACATCTTTAACATCATTTTTTCTTCCTTTTTTTTTTTTGTCAGGCGCCAGACAGTGTTGGAAAAGAAGCGCCAAGTAACAGTTTGTATCATAAACATAGTTATTGCTCCAAGATGCATCTAGAATCACCCACGCAAATGTTTGTTTCTCGGCTATTGGACAGAAAATGTTTCATTTTCATATTTTTTTTTTTTTTTTGTGCGTCATCATGTTGCTCAGACAAAACCGGGGGTCATAAAAGGAGGAAAAATGCGCGTAAAGCCAACTTTGGCAACAGTCATTAATCTTTGCAGTTTTCTAACATTAAGTCCTTTTAATTTTTTTTTTTCATGCAATGGAGTAGGTCGTATATGTCAATATAAAGTTAATCATCTCGGCCAAAACACCCCCAAGTTATTTTCCCCGACAGTATATGACGTTTTGTGTTTTGTGAACGCTTTTTTTTAACGTAAGCTTATTCATTTCTATTTCATTTATTTATTTTCTTCTTTTGACAGGGACTTTCCGCTCTGCTGATATCCAGTAGACCTGCGTTTAAAAGAATCCCCGTACAGACAGCATGAAGTAAGATTAAACAAAACAAAGAAATAAAGTACAGATATGGGTTTTTCGTCCCGTTGCATGTCGTTCCAATTTATATTTAAGAAGCAATTTATATCATACGCTCAGGCTTCCGAATATAGTCATTAAAAATCGTGTTTTGTTGTTCAAATTAACGAATGAGGCAGCCTAATTCCGAATTTGTGCATCCTTATTCATAGAATGCGCATACATTTTCGGCAACGGTTATCAAATTCGTCTCAACCTGTCATTTCAAGTACATGTACTAAGTATTCAAATTCGCATTTGGGCAAACAAGGTCATAAAAAAGCATTCAGGTTAAACATGCATAAGTCCTTCGAAAAATACATCACTTGTACTGTATTTTGAATTGAGGGTTACAAAAACGTGTAAATATGAAAAATATATAAAGGCGTGAAATGAAAATCATAAACACTATGATGATTATGATGAAAGTAAAATGATTAAAAAAATTATATTGAAGATTCCATAAAATGTTAAGAAAAAGAATAAATATGAATGTCCAGATTAATGCTGATCATGATCAATAACGTAAGTAAAAGTCATATTCAATGCTTTATTGCACAAAATCACTCTTGCTTATAAATACTTATATAATTATGTATATATGTGTATTACGAAATTGAATTATCAATTGTGAAAATGAATGTTCAAATCCGAATTTAAACTTGTGACCACTGATTTCGGTGCCGAAAAACGAATTTGAAAGTACAATGTACTATAAACGTGAAGTCATTTTGACCAAAATTACTCCTACGACGCAATGCAGAGTAACAGATAGACATTTTAATCGTGCTTGGGAATTTAAACTTAAAGGGTATGCAATATCATTGTCGACTGTGCTACATGAAAAGATCCAATGAATTCGATGTCAGAAATCCACGTTTTTTAAAAGACAACAGTAGGACCAAAGAGTCAGCGAGATGCACTGTACACACACTGCAAAATGTCCGGTGTTAAATAGTGAACACCGAGCTGGTGTTAAATATTCGGTGCTCATTTATGGTGTTAAATTAACACCCCCGGGTGTCATTTCCAAATTTTAAACTGTTTTTTGAAGAGTTTCTTAGTAACTGCACTTCTTGTTGATATTTAATTTAAACAAGACGATCAAGAATTTTACATTAAAATACTAGATTTTTGAAAAAATGTGAAAATAAATTTACACCAAAGTAACACCAGCTGGTGTGGTCCCTTATTGAAGCTGGACGGGTGTTAAACCATTGATATTAACACCAACAAATATCAAATCAACACCATGTGGTGTCATTTTTGAATTAACACCAGTACAGTGTCAAAATAACACCAGATACAGTGTGAAATTAACACCACGAAGTGTCAGGTGAACACTTTTCAACACCATCACAGTGCATTTTTAACACCTGTGGGTGTGGTCCTTTATTGAAGTTTGATCGGTGTTAGATTTAACACCCGTGGTGTTAAATCTAACACCCATGTTTTTACAGTGCAATCTATCTGACAATACTGAATTTCACAATAACCTAACCCTTTGATTATTATCAACCTTTCTTTTTAATGAGGTCAGACTAGAAACATTTTCTGGTTGAAATCATACAAAGCGGAAGGATCAAAAAAGCAAATCATTTAACTTCATGTAAAAACAACTGGCAGGAGTCTAATCAGGTTTCATTTTCTTTATTGGGTGTACCACAGATTTGACGTGGGCGTAACTTGTATTATCCGCCGCCTTTTGTACGAGAACTTGCCACTATACCGTGACTTTCCTCGCATACTTTTCAGTCTCTCTCTGCCTCTCTCTCTCTCCCTCTCTTTTTCTCTCTCTCTATCATCTCTATCTATATCTCTTTTCATATAAAGTCCGAAGGGCGGCGCATTCCCATTGTTCAACCGTCGCAACCTCATGCTGGCAACCGAACGCGTTCTAACAACACTCCGCAGCCCGTCGTACGAGCGCACACAACTTCCCTCCCAAAAAAGAAGCAGCAGTGTTATAGCGCCACACCAGACAATGTTGACTAGGAGATAACGGGTCCCGTCATCAGGGCATTGTGCCAATACCTTTTTTTCTTTTGTCCATTTGGTGTATGTTCCATTTCATTTCTTTACCTGTTCGTGCTCGCACACACACGACTAACAGGACCGAGGGGAGAGACACGGTGTTTCGTTGTTCGAAACAGGTGACGAAGAAGTGAATGAAAATAACGCATCTAGTGCAACAAGAAAAGGCACGCTGGTACAAGTGATATTTGGACGATCTTTTGCAACAACAGTTGACGCATCTTCTAAATTGCTGAACTTACTCAACCCTCTTGACAGTGATTAACTTTAAATAGTTCTGTCACAGCACTCAAACTATTGCACAGAAAACTCTCCGCGCCGGAAAACCATAGCTCTTGAAGAGTGGTTGCCAAATACAGGTAAGTTTGATCATTAAGCCAAAAGTTAACTGGTCTATACAATTACAAAATATTGCAAAGTTAAACCAGTGATTAGATTAACAGATATCTGGTTCTTGGTACCTCTTCTCTTGAGATTTTTTTCTGTAGCTTTCAGTGAGATTGTATCAATTCACTCTTTTATTTGATTGGTTTCTTTGCCAGATAGTTCATTGAAAAGTATAAAAGGAGGAAAAATCATTGTTCTTTTATCACGTTTATACAATATCATGTATCTCAAATTGATGTGCGATCGCGTTTGTGTCAAAGCGATAGAGCTGTGTTGAACGTTATTGTCTTCGTCTTGCAACATATTTTGTGCATTTCCATCAAATCACTCACACATCAATACGCGCAACAAACAGAAAAATTCGCACACGGACACTTCACTTAATCTACTGTGATTAATCATTTGATTAGTTAATTGTCTTTTTAGTCATTAGGAGGCGATGTATATAGAAGCCATCGTATCATTGCCTCAACCGTTTTCATTCAAAAAGAACGAAAGTATGCTCAGCGCAGGAATTGTTTGCCTACCGACGTGCATTAGGAATTTCGATACGCTCCCCTTATTTCCGTTTGTGTTCTTTTTTTTTTTCAACAGAGTGGATCTGTGCGGGAGGAACTATGAACTTACTTGCGAAATCGTGTTTAGCCAGAGATATACAAACTGCCATGATAATATCCAATCTTTATCAATGCATTGCATCTTTTTTAAAAGCTAAAGTAATCATGTAAAGGTACAGGGGTCGTAAAGCCTTAGATCGTTTCAACTGTTGACCCAAGATAATAAAGCAAACACACTCTACGTTATCCTCTTTTCAAAATGTATTGCATGTAGAGTACTGAAAGATATTGGTAGACATTCCATGGACAAGATAATTGCAGCACGATCAAGTGTGTTGTTAATCGTATACTAACACACCTACAGTGAACCCCAAACTTCGCATTGTTAGAGAATTTCCGCTTACCAGCAAAAGAAGTCTGTAGTGTTTTGTATCTAATGACGAAGCAACTAGGAACTTAATAGGGGATTGGTCTCTTGAATGAGCTCCTGGCTCGATAATCCGACGCGTAGGCTAATCTTGAAGTATTGCTGAAAATAGGTTATAATTACGCATGTCGTCATCATCGCCGACGATGAATGGAAGTTCTCAAGAACTCTTCAAATACCAGTGATCATCCAGTTGGTGAAGATAGTTGTACGGTGGAAATAACATTCATGTTGTGTAGGCATTCAATATTGTATACTAACGTATAGCAGCAGCAGCGATATTATCACGAATCTATCTTCTTCCGCGTCATGTACTTACTCGGGTGTTACAAACGTAATTTCTGTTCCCCGCGCTAGAAATTTCCATAAAAGTTGAATTACGGGCCTCCTTTGGGTTAAAGGAAAGGTGAATTACATTTTCCTCGACTGATATCTCCTGAAATATCATGACATTCAAAGAGACAGAATTATTGAATTCCAGGACCGCATCTACATTATTTACTTTCTCGTAGAATTCTGCCCCGATAGCAATCTCAATGTAGTCTTGCCAGATTGAAAGTAACAAATTGATACAGAATTTACATAATTGTGTGGTAGTTGAGTTTCACCTCTCTCCCCTTCCAATTCTGTAAAAAAATCAAATGAATTATGTTCCATGATGCCACATTTGAATCGCAAATCACAAAGATCGTTCAAGTCAAAAGATTTCATGGGGCATTCTGTAGAGATATAGAAACGTTCATAAACCTATTGGGGAGGGAAATATTCACTTGAAAGACGTGGATTAGGACGCAGAAAGTAATTGCAAAAAAACAAACAAACAAGATATTACTTTATTATGCATGACCGGAGCTCTGTAATACATATTTTCAAGATAAAGATGTATCGGCGAAGGCGCAGACTAAAAGCAAATTTAAAAAAAGAAGAAGCAATCCATCTTTCCAGGGGCGTCACCAGCTTTTTTTCAAGGGGGGTGCGTTTTGACACTAAATGTTTACGAGATTTTTTGAACAGATATTTAGAATATAGGAAGCTCTCAATCCCTAGACTTTTACTGTTTTTTTTAAGGGAAACCAAGCGGGGAGAGGGCACCGGCGTAGCTAGGATTTCATCTTGGGGGGGGGGGGGGGGGTTAGTATGCGAGGGAGCGAGCAAGGGTGGGGGGAGGGTGTGGAAGTGCCGGAGGGGGTTGTACCCCCTATAAATGGATTATGGAATGACGGCGTGAAACGACAAATTACTGGCACTTAGTGGCAGCGATATCAGGAGAATGGCATAACGACTACATGCGAGCGAGGGGAGCGAGCGAGCTTGAAAATTTTGACATTTTACAGTCCCGAAACTGCCGTTTGTAGCCATATCTTTTTGCTTTGTAAATTAAGGGGGGGGGGCACCGGGCGCAACTGCTGGCAATTACTGGCAGCAACATCAGGTGAATGGCATAGCAATTAAATGCGAGCAAGCGAAGAGAGCGATCTTGAAATTTTTGACATTTTACAGTCCAAAAACTGCCATTTGGAGCCATTATATTTTTTCGCTTTGGAAATAAAGGAGGGGTGGGGGCGCAACGGGCGCAACTGCCGGTAATTACTGGCAGCAACATCAGGAGAATTGCATAACAATTAAATGCGAGCGAACTAGCGAGCGAGCTTGAAAAGTTTGACATTTTACAGTCCCAAAACTGCCATTTGTAGCCATATTTTTTTGCTTTGGAAATTAAAGGGGGGGGGGCGCACCGGGCGCAACTGCTGGCAATTACTGGCAGCAACATCAGGTGAATGGCATAACAATTAAATGCGAGCGAGCGAAGAGAGCGAGCTTGAAAATTTTGACATTTTACAGTCCCCAAACTGCCATTTGGAGCCATATTTTTTTCGCTTTGGAAATAAAGGAGGGGGGGGGGGGGGCGCACCGGGCTCAACTGCCGGCAATTAGTGGCAGCAACATCAGGAGAACTGCGTAACAATTAAATGCGAGCGAGCGAGCGAGCGAGCTTGAAAATTTTGACATTTTACAGTAAAAAACAAACAAACTGCCGTTTGTATAGCTATATTTCTTCGCTTTAGAATTGAAGGGGGCGCATCGGGCGCAACTGCTGGCAAATACTGGCAGCAATATCAGGAGAGCATAATGATTACATTCGAGCGAGCGGAACGAGCGAGCTTGAAAATTTTACATTTTTACAGTCCAAAAACTGCCATTCTTAGCCATATTTTTTCGATTTGGAAATTAAGGGGGATGGGCACCGGGCGGAATTGCTGGCAATTACTGGCAGCAACATTAGGTGAATTGCATAACAATAAAATGCGAGCGAGCGAGCTTGAAAAGTTTACATTTTACAGTCCAAAAACTGCCGTTCTTAGCCATATTTTTTCGCTTTCGATATTAAGGGGGGGGGGGGGGCGCACCGGGCGCAACTGCAGGCAATTACTGGCAGCAACATCAGAAGAATGGCATAAAGATTAAATGCGAGCAAACGGAGCGAGCGAGCTTGAAAATTTTGACATTTTACAGTCCCCAAACTGCCGTTTGTAGCTATATTTTTTCGCTTTGGAAATTAAGGGGGGGGGGGCGCACCAGGCGCAACTGCCAGCAATTACTGGCAGCAACTTCAGGAGAATGGCATTAGGACTAATTCTTCGCTTTGGAAATTAAGGGGGGCGCACCGGGCGCAACTGCAGGCAATTACTGGCAGCAACATCAGAAGAATGGCATAAAGATTACATGCGAGCGAACGGAGCGAGCGAGCTTGAAAATTTTGACATTTTATAGTCCCCAAACTGCCGTTTGTAGCTATATTTTTTCGCTTTGGAAATTAAGGGGGGGGGGGCGCACCAGGCGCAACTGCCGGCAATTACTGGCAGCAACTTCAGGAGAATGGCATTAGGACTAAATGCGAGCGAGAGGAGCGAGCGAGCTTGAAAATTTTGACATTTTACTGTCCCAAAACTGCCGTTTGCAGCTATTTTATTTATTTTTTTTTCGCTTTGGAAATGAAAGGGGGGGGGGACGCCCGATGCGCCCTTCCCCCTGGATCCAGTGGTATAAGGGTGTGGGTTTATGTTCATGACTGGGGTAGGTATGACCAGCGAGGTGGCGTCAAAGTGACCAAGCGGGGAAAGGATGTCCAAAATCTGCACTTTATAGAGCATCCCCTAAACTAATTGTGCGTGTTTGTTTGTGTGTGTGTATTATATACATGGAAAAGTTAGGAATTACCCCAGGTCAAGTCTTTTTATTGGCAATGCAAGACATTTTGATATAGACTAGTATGTAAAGTAACACTGCAAAGTCAATGATCTAGCTTTGATAATAACGAAGCGTAAGGTACAAAGGTGTACATTCTACATCACATTCATTCTACATCACATTCATTCAACTTCATTTCTCAAAATTCCCTGACTATTCTATACAATGCATTGATCTTACCACATATCACATACTGCAATATCGCTTGGGGAAACTGTGGCTCAACTAAAATTAATCCAATTTTTACTCTCCAAAAACGTGCTGTACGTTTGATTACCAATTCCCGTTACTTATCCCCATCCAATCCCCTATTTCGTCAACTAAAAACATTGAAAATTGAGGATCTTCACACCTTTCAAACTGCCGTTTTTATGTATAAATATACATTTAATTGTCTTCCAAAAATTTTTGATGGCTTCTTCACTCCAAATTTCACCGTTCATTCATATCCAACACGTCAGTCGTCCGATTACCATCTCGAAAACCCCAGAATCATTTTAACTCAAAAATCATTAAAGCACAATGGACCAGATATTTGGAATTCTTTACCCCCTAATTTAAAACAACGTACGTCGTTGAACATTTTCAAACGAGAACTAAAAAACACCCTCATAATCCAGTATACTTCTGACACATAAATATTCATACCACCTGGTCAACAAACACCCTAAACAATGAGTTCACGGCCATAACTGAAGTAACATTCACCTCATCACACTGATACACAAAATAACACTCAACGTACAAACCAAGATTCATCCCAACACAATGCACACCGCACTGCACCGCACGCCCTTCGCACAATTACTTCCCACTCAGTGAGTGGCAAGATTTTCTTTATGTATCTCTTCGTTGAGCCCATTGCACAATTACCCCCCACTCAGTGAGTGGCAAGATTTTCTTTATGTATCTCTTTACCTGGGGCCATCATCCTCGTCAAGCTTAGCTTATGATGATGGTCCCCTGCATTTCATTTTTATCATTTCCTATTGCTTCCTTTCATATATGATATTCGTTCTTGAAAAAAAAAAGAAGAAAATGTATGTAAGATCCAAACGTTACGAATATTAGCTGTGTAAATGACTATGTAAGTATTTTGTTGATTTGTTGATTTGTATTGATTTTGAAATGCAGAAATAAAAAACTGAACTGAACTGAACTGAACATTGCGCAACATTGTAGCGACTCTTCGTTCGGATGTACTGAGTACACTGCGCACATCCTGCTTATATGCAGAATGCCGACCAGGAATCACAATCTTTTGTCGGGTCCGGGCTTTTTGAACAATGTTTCACGCTATATGCCTATTTAATTATGGTTAAAGGAAATCATAGAAAAATATCTTATTTCTGGATCACCCTTTCATTCAAAAGCATGCAGTTTACTAACACTTGAACTACTATTTCGGTAATTTTTTTTTTTTTTTAACCAGCGGATTGGGAGGGGGCGCACCCCCCCCCCCTCCTCCGTAGTTACCATGGTTACGCCACTGCTTTTGAGTGAAATAATTGGACAGATTTCTTGAATTCTAACAAAAAAGCAAGAAAATCTTTTCATCGCGGGAATTATGATTATGTGGGGTTGGCAAATGGTGCGCTTGCCGTCCAATATCTTTATGGGACCAACATTTTTTTCTTTCAAAAGCAAGAAAATCTTCTCATTTCGGGAATCATTAATTATGGGGGAGGGGGGGGGGCAAAACTAAAATATGCTTGCCCCTCCATTTTTTTTTTAATGAGGCTAAGGCTCGCTCTTGGGCTGGCAATGTGGATTGGTCAGTTTTAGTAATACATAGACCCTACATACTTGTAAGTAGCACACGTACATGCAAACGTGTATACTGATTAAGTGCTCCGATCCGTACGGTCGATAGATAGTAAACACTGTAGAATACTGATAGATATGTATAAAATCAGCGCTGCCAGAACCAGGGGTGCGTATTTGTTTTTGCCGACGAGCTTTTTTTTTTTGTGTGTGTGTGTGTGTGTGTGTTTGTGTGTGTGTCCCTGGTGCAAACTATAAAAAAGAAAATAGAAAAGAATAATTATTAAGCGTCCGGCGTTGAGGTCACTCGCAGACTGATTTTTTTTTTTTTTTTTTTTTTTTTTTTTTTTTTTTTTTAAGGATCTGAAGGGGGGTGCGTTCGCACCCAACGCACCCCCCCTGGTGACGCCCATGCTTTCCAAGTGTAGACCATAAGATGTATCCAGACTTGGTTATTTCTTGAACTCATTAACTAATATTATTACCAGACATACTGCTTATGTTTCTAAAAGTCTGTCCAATAAACGCGGCTGTATGGTCTCACTCATAAAGTCAACTCGTTTTTTGTTCTTCACAAAACACCGACAAGAATATTTGTTTGCACGAATTTCTTACCAATTCTCCCATATTACAGAACTAACAAAGACAATAAGCAATAGAATTATAATTTTTCTGGTTTCACATCCTTTGCATAATGTAGTATAACATTTGTTTTAATTGCCGTGATATACACACATTAGAACAAAGAGCAACATAGTTAAAAAAACTAACATGCAAAACTCCATAACCTTTAAAAGAGTTAACTTGTCCGGAAAATGACAAATTTCAAGGACGTGAACCAAATTAACAAAATACACAAACACCCTTCAGAAATAAACAAAGACAACTTAAACATTTCCCTTAAAGAAAGTGTTCGTGGAAAATTGAAATTGTGCTTTCATGAATATTTAAGGATTCTGAAATTTAAGCTTTTTCTTAAGGTGACCGTTGTCACGTGCAAAATGATTGTCAAGTAATTAATACACATTGTACATCACACAGCTCAACTGAACATATGCTAAGATCGATCCTGGGCTCATGTTCAATAAATGCAAACCATTTCTCCAAAACAATCTAGTAACTGCATCATTTCTCACCATCCTTGCACCCCCCCCCCGTTGAGGCGATATAGACCACAGTCCGTTTATTGCACAATAACAAACATGACAAACAAGAAAAAAAAAACGAAGGTTAGTTAATTAAATAGAGTAATTGCCTCAGAACGTGATGAGGCTGTCGAAAATTAGTCGGTGCTCATCAAAAGTGGGCAAGGACACAGTTTGCATCAAAAAATGGCAAAAAAAAAAAGAAGAAGAAGAGATTGTCATCGTAATCGGAAATTTGGACCTGTTAAGAATACAGTATTTAATGATCATGCCATTAGTAGGCATGTAAAAAATCAACCGCAGACCATAACAACTACACTATTTGCTTTATCATGAAGATATAAGAGACAAGAGTGCTTAAAAATGTGAGTGTGTGTGTGTGTGTGTACGTATGTTTCCATTTCTAGAGCCTTGTCATTTCAATTTCGTGATAAGATAGGCAACTTTAAGGTCGATGAAACTGCTACAAGCGGTGGTTTCTGCGACATGTGGAAGTCTCCTATCCTTCCTTTAAAAGTCGAAACTTACAAGTGTAGAAGGGTGCTAAGAGATTAAGTTATAGTTGAGTTTTAAGGTCTACTTCGTAATCAAAAGTGCTTTTCCAGAACATTGCTACGTCAATAGTGACTCTAAATTTAGACATGTACAAAAAGTGCATTCGTAGACACCAAAGTAACGTAGCATGTTACGGACGGTGCTTTTAAGATGCCAGGTTGATTGCATTTTTTGGTTATCCAAAACTATTGAAAATTACCGACGACGCTATATTCTACTAACATCATGATAATTGCTTGTTTCCGAACTTCATTCTTGTTAAAATGTTTTATGATGATGCAGTGAGCAAGATGATTTGCTATCTGTTATCTAGCTCGTTGTTGTTGTGTTAAAAGAGAAAATTAAACTTGATGTTATATTTTCTTGAATGTCCATGTCCGCCGATTTGCGTCATATGCTGCATCCCAAGGGTATGGCTTTTTCTGAATCTCTATCTCACCACTCTTTATTGCATTTTTTTTTTCGCTTGCCCAGACATTTCGTATGGTTTCGTACAACAGTATTTTGGAGAGACGAATTCCCAAGGTTGACCAATTGAACTTTTCATTAAACATTCATGGGAATTAAATACGCGCTTATTTTCTCGCCTTGCGACAAGTTACGGTACCAATGAGGTCATTATTTCAGCACAGAATCAGATGAGGGAATAACAAGTGTTATCTCGTTACTTCAAAGTAACACGTGCTGATGGAGTCGTTGCTAAACAACACTCCATTAGCGTCCTTAACTATAATTGCAATTAGTTGCTTGCCTATTATCATCGCCAACTTATCTTCTCACGAAAACCATTTCCCGATGAAAAATCACTTGCGAGAAAATTAAAATGCATTGCATACGTGAAAGCTTGCTTAATATCGTTTCCCCAAGGTAAAAGAGGAACAAATAAAAGATAAAATCATTTTCATTTTTTTAACGCTCTGTCGCTTCAAGTGATAATGATTGGCTTGAGGATAGAAGAGACATGAACAAAATGTTTCATACGTCTCGAAAGTTTGCAGTTTTGACATTTTTATAATATTAATGGTGTGTGAAGCCATTAAAAGTAATTAGCGTTACTGTCAAATTAATTCATCGTACACACCTACAATTTCAATGGAATTATTTCCTAATAGTTGGGGAATTTGAATCTCATTTACAACAAACATTTACCTTCTTGTAGCAAATTACAGGCCCACTCCGACGGTAGGACTTCTGAAATTTAGAGTGACATTCTACTTCATCTTCAAGAACGCTTTTAGAATTCAAGTAAATTCCAAAATCATAGGCAAATGAACTTACTAACCCATGTAATTTTGAAAAACCGAAATAGAAAAAAGGCTAGAAATAAAGAAAGGTTTGAGTTTTACCCTATGAAGTACTAGCAATACATAATTAACGTGTGAATGAATAAATAGTTAATTAAATAATTGAGTTAATTGATAAGCAAATTACTGAAGGAATGAATAAATAAATAATTAGATAAGTAAATAAATGAATGGAAATATTAGTACATGATGGAAGCATTGATCGCCATGTTCAACACATCGACGTCCATTGGTGACACAACTATTGGTTGTCACTATAATAATATAGATATTTATATACATAAACACAATAATATATGATGCAGTTTAATAGGCCTATCGCAGAGAATAATGTGATATCTGGAACTTGAGGGTAGAACGATGAATTTATCATCTTTGCCTCTTGTAGTCGCAAACTGCGCTCGTTAAATCACATATGTATTTACTTATTTTTGTAATCAACCATTTGTGGCAAAAGAGATGGCGCTCATTTTCTTCACACTCTTGCTTGCTTGACATCGCTATCAAAGCAGGAAGGTGAAATATCATTGATTGATGCTTGTCAAAGACTAAGTCCATTTTTGCCTCATTGATTTATACCCATGAACTGGTGTGAATGTTATTCACACGTCTCCTCGACTGAAGAGGAAAATGTCCCTAACATTGGTATTATTGCTTACAGCTGGCAAGGCGTGTATTGCTCCTCCGCGTGTTATCAATCTCCTGAGAGAAGAAAAGGAAATGCAATCAATTCATAATAGACATAACACTTGTAAAAAGTGACATATTGCGGACTTCTATCTATAGTTATTAATGACGTCAATAAAAGGCAGCTGTAATTGCTTTTTTTTTTCTCTGAGAATAGGCGCACATGGTGTACTGACATTTTTTAGAGGGATTCCGAAGTCTAAAGAATCGTGGCTTCATCACCCCTGCAAAAAGGAGTATGCTGGTGTGATCGTAATTGCTTACAACTGAACAGGTTATTGCATCTCGATGGCTTTATTGCATTAATGAGGCGAACAAATTTTATTATAAATAAATGATTTTAACCATGCTGGATGAATCTGTGTGCGAAGAAGTTTCCTGTTAAAATCGTTGACGAATTACAAGCTTGTTTCGATTTTCCCTTTGCCTCGTCGAAGGAAATTTTCCATTTTTGTTTTTGGCACTCTCTTTAGGGTTTTGTCAATAATGTCAAAGATGGTAAAATACAAATAATTCTGAAAAGTGAAAACAAAGCAGGGACATCATTTCATGTCATTGCAGTTTCTTTTTACATCAGTCTAAACATGTTTGGGATTTGTGTTAGTTTCTTTCTATTCGTAAAAGGACATTTTTCCCCTTTGATAGTGCAAAGTCAAAACAAATCTTATCAAATGCAAGTTTCAGATCGAAGTCATTTTAGACTTTGCATGGGGGGGGGGGGGTGGAATAAGATGTTAAATCCGAAACAAACATTATAACACCTTAAAAAACATAAAAGCAAAAAAAAAAGAATCATAGTGTAAAACAAAAAAACAGACAGACACAAACACACACACACAAAAAAAACTCTTATAATGAAACTTTTCGAACATTCAGAAATAGACAACTTTGGAAAGTCTATAAGAAATTCCATGTGGTCGTGCATGGTTGCAAGATGCTCTGTATTATAGTGAAATGAGGTGATCATGGATAATATTAATTCGATATGTCTTTATATTCTTTATTGACTAATTCGGCACCTCCTGGCTCCTGAAAGCCAGACATTTATGATGTAGGCCCACAGTAGAGACTCAGAACTTTGTTTTCAGAAAAGAATCCATTAATTCTCATACTTATCAACACTTCAGAAATGTTCCGTTTTGCTTGTGTTATACCCGGCCATACGACCGGGTCATAAACTCTAATACTGGTACAATAATTCAGCCTACTATCATTTACATTGTGGTGTGCAGAACAAAATGTCTATTAAATGTGTAATGTATTTAAATGAATCATATAACAAGATAATCTATCACGCATCACGTATCTGTACTGATATTGATATCTTTAAACGTTTAATTTTCTTCTTTCAAAAAGAAAAAGTTACTTGTCGGGAGACGTTTGTGTGTGTCTTATCACGTACAATGTGTCTCGAAATCGGCGGTAACATATCGAGAGGGGGGGGGGGGGTAAAACGAGAACGCACGCTCCACGGAACTACATGCCACTATCAAGCAGGGTGTAATGCTTTAGCCTGGGAGCAGCCACCCGTGAACACCTGTGCGTGTTGTGTGTATGTATGTTTGCGAGTGTGTGTGTATGTGTGTGATGTTGTGTGTATTCATGTATTAGTTTACATTAAAGGGCGACTCTAGGGAGAATGACAGAGAAGGAAAAAAATCATCCAAGAAAAGCATCAAACTGATATGGCGGGAATTCGTGACGACTGCTCGTTTGAGGGACTTGATTATACTCTAACAATTTGATCTCTTGAAAAATCAAAAGTACTTGACAATATCTTTCAAAATATAAAACAAACTATAATTCTATCACAGGCCTGCTCATTCCTCTAACAGGTAGCAATGGTATTTTTTTCCATTCTAAAAATGTGATTTTATATCAACCTTTTAAATTTGTTACCCCTCCAACCTATCTTGAAGATGAAATTTAACACTCAGAATTTGGGCTTTACCGTTTCTGAAATTGTTTATTCCAATATTTAACATATAAATAAAACATTTTGAGTGTTAAATTTAATATAAAAACCGCGGGTTGGAAAGTGACAACATTTAAAATCTTGAACTACCAGTCTAATTTTAGAGTGTTCTATTTACTTAGTTTTTTGTTGCTCTTGTCTTTTAAAGCCAATGAACTCCCCACCCAGGTGCATTGACCGGTCCGACCACAGGGTTGGGCCCCGTACACCAGGCTTCATATCCGAGTCTATTCCCTCGACGTTATATTCTATCTAGCGTGTCGCCTGTATCATGGACATTATCTCGTTAGCGGTCGCTGCATGACGCAATTTTATGCCTCAAAAGAGACGCCAGTGTTAATCAATTAGGCATGTGTGACTTACTTTCAAACGGTCGGTATTAATTTTCTAAAAACAAGGCATATTGATCGTTTCGTTTAGAGAATCGCAGACATGGCAGAAGCAACCCTCCGCGTAAAGTCAGTGACGATCAAGTGTATGAACCTCAAATTTCTGGAGGATTTTTTTCCTTTTTACGAACTATTTTCTCTTCTTTTTTCTCTTCCCTCTTGCTTGATATTATTTTGTCCTCTATGGATTTGGTTTTTGTATATCCGTCTTACGATTTGTGACCTAGAACTGTCGGAAGGATATTATAGCTTACATAATCCCATAGGCTCCACTTAATCTACTTGCTTAACATTGTTCAACTTACTCCCCTCCCCCCTTCATTCCTAGGGCTTTTACGCAAAATATCTTCTTTTAGCAAGTTCGAAGTGTCGACCCATTGTTTGAGAATTATGTTTGCAGAGAGACAGCGTAATATGATTCCGTCTAGAAGAAACCGGAAGATATCCCATAGTACCTTCATGTCTTTAGTTTTGATAAGGAGGCGAGTACCACGGGAGGCATCTTTTCCTAGTGATCATTGTCCTGGCGGCTAAATCTGTCCCGTGACAATTGTCCGAATTATGCACAGTGTCAACAATTTGTCAATGTTGACGACATTAACGAAATCAACCTTGCCCCATAAAATGGGTTAAAATGTTCCCCTCGGCATGACCTGTTTTAACACTTTATTTCGTTTTGTTTTGTTTTCCCTTAAAGTAGAAATTCGTAAAATCAAACATCCACAACCTCGTTACAGATCTTATTCAGGCTCGGCCATGGAGACATACATGGCCCTTAAAATTTATTTCCTGCGTTTTCTTTCACCTGCTTTCTTACGTCGTGGTTAGTGACCTTTTTTGTCTTTGTTCATTCAGAACGTTTTGAGGAAATAACTGACGCAACATTCTTGCTAAATTCCCAAGCCATCGTCGCAAACAATGCGCTAAGGTAGGCAGGAATAGAAAACAGTAATAGACGCCCAAGGAGTGAATGAACAACCAAAAAAAAAAAAGAAAGGAAAAAAAAAGGAGAGATCTAGACCTAGTATAGGTGACAAATTGTACTCCAAGATTTCCCCCGACTACGCCATCTAAATATACAGAGGGTATGAGACTGTTTTGTCGAAAACGGTAGGGAGACATTTTGTGATTAGGCATTAATACGTGCTATTCGTTCCTTCTTTTATCGTGTGATTGTGCGCATGTGCGTGTGTGTGTGTGTATGTGCGTGTGTGCGTGTGTGTTTTATTCGCACGTAGCTGGTGAGATACACTATGGAAGCTTGTTTGAAAGATGGCAGTATTATGGACGGGCGCTGATGCCTGTAATACGCGTCGCTGCGTTCATCAGGGCGAACAGTCATGCACGTACGGAGTCGAATAGCCACGATCCTACTACAATGCTTTTAAATTTGAGGATAAACCTGGCAATTTGCGTGCCTCGCAAGAGGACTTATCTTTGCACCTGCTGTATACACTCTTGAGTACACACAAAAATTCCCGGGACTCAAATGCCTGTGGCAGGCCTTGAACAAGATTTGCTGTTGCTGCGGGCATCATTATTTTTTCATCATATTCCATGTTTCTTTTTATTCATATCATTCATCGTCTAACGACAGAAGTATGCGTTGAATCTCCGTGCACTCGTAAAGAGTGATCCGTAAATTCCACCGAGCCATAATGACATCTATCAAAAACGTTTCATTCATGTACTTGCGACTGGTATTATAGAGTACACTCAGCAACACGCGCGACTTGACTTTCGAACAGGTTGGTTTATGCTATTATGTGCGAAAAGCATACAATGTCATGTTCTTTACATGGCAGGATCATTAATTTTTGCACTTTTCCCCGACATCAACCTCGCGTTTTAATGGTAAAGTAGTTGTCCTGGTGTGAAGTACGTTCTTGAATATACTTTTATATATTCATACATTCGTAGAAAGAAAGGGAGGGCTGAAAGAGACAAAAGATGGATTGTTAATGATATTCATGATACATAGAAAAGACAGGTCCTGCGTCCTACACGGATCTTCTATCAGAGGCACCCATATTAATATGCATTCATTGTTCACAGAACTTCCGATCTATAAAGATGAAAGTGAATATACCTCTACGTAATGGGACATGTGTCTAGCTGCAAACTAGTTTTATCGATGACAGAAGCTAACACTCCCTGATCCACATTCCCGATTTGTGACATTTACTGCCCTTTGTTCGTTGCTGCACACAGTATTGTGTGACTAATGTAGAAATTCACGGACGAATAGGCCTTATGTTCTTGCTGTCGCCAGCAGGTGTTGAAGTTTTTTTTTTCCCCTACGTAATATATCACTCATTCTGCTTCATTATGTTTTTCTATAATTTTTTGTTTTCAAATATGGATTCCTTTTACTAATCTGTATTCATATCTATTAGTGCTTCTTCTTTCAAATCCTCCCTTTTTATGCAGTTTCTGCACAATGTTGTTTTTTTTATGTGACGGTCTCTGTTTTATGCATGATCTATACTGCTTTTTTTTTTCGCTTGCGACCCTGCTAACTCCCACCCATTTATTCTGTATTCCTTTTCTGCCACTGCCATGTAGCTTATATGAAAATCACCGAGTTATTACTAAACAAATCAAACCAAAAGACACACAAACAAACACATACACACATACGCTAACACACAGATGAATATGAAATACCCTGATGAAGTTTGAATTTCACAAACACAATGAAAATAAGGCGAATTTCTTTTATAATGCACATTGAATTCCAATACATATTGAATTCTAAAAACGTCATTTCTATAATAGCTCAATCTGAATAATGCCTTTGTCTTTCCCAATGCTGGGTCGAGTTTCAATATACCACTCTGCAGTGACTGACCGTTCACCCGCGATTGTGAACTTGTGGTCCTGGCATCATAAACCGGCGCCGTGTGATTTTAGAATTATCTCGTGCCGTGTCTGTGGCAGACGTAAGAAATGGGATATAATCGTCTATTAACTTGAAGTTTGGAGCCACTTGTCAGAGTTCCTTTTCTCTCTCTCTCACCACCAATTCTATCCCCATCCTTACGTAGGCTATACCAGTTTCGACAATGATTTGTTCGATTGGAGTCCATGATGAAGTATTTCAAGTATTTTTTACTACTTTTTTCTTGTCCTTTTGTTATTTAATATTCTTATGCCTAAATTCTGGTAATTTGAAACATAATTGTATGACACAAGTGTATAAATGTCTTACTCTTTTATAGGAAATATTAGTGAGGTTTTTTTTTTATAATCGGGTTTTTTTCTTATTCTTTTGTTGTTGGTTTTTTGTGCATAGTCGCCACTATTGTTACTTTATTTGTTTTTTTACTACTTTTTTCACCACGATCGTTCCCTGATCAATTGGTTTGTCCTCCTTTTTGTTTATGAAAGTCTTTTTAACCTTTTTTTTTCTTATTCCTTCAATTTGACCTCGATGTTTGTGATGAACTTTTTTTCTTTTTAGGTGCATCTAATCTGTGTGGCCTTTTCCCTTTTTTATTTTTCGCGTGTTTTCAAACTGTATATTTTTACACACGTTGTTGTTTTACGCACATTATTACCATTATGATTATTTAGACAGTTCGGGCGATGGATTTAATGATCCTTTCCTTTGGCGAATTATGTGCATGTTTGTTTGCTTTTTTTTACCTGTTGTTGTTGTTTTTTTCTAAGAACGTCAAACTGTCAATGTTACGTTCGAAATCCACCGAATAGTGTTGCGTGTTGGTACATTGGAGCTTGGTTTCCAGAAACTTTAACTGTCGTCCTTAGTTTGACGGAGGGAGAAACACCGACGAAATACCGAGACTCGATGGCCAGATTAGGGAACAGAAAAGTACATCTTTTGTTTCTTCTAAAGCGAGAGAACAAACAAAAAATCCAGCTTTTTTTTTTTCTTCGAGCCGTCCTTTGATTAGATTTATAGCAATCACCTCATTCGCAGGCAAACCTGAGCAAGGCAAGGGTGCAAGTTGTAACCTAGTTGAGATCTTGCTGGCTTGTCAGTAGCATCTTGATTACACACCACTTTGTATTCTCTATCTATCTGTCTATCTATCTATCTATCTATCTATCTATCTATCTATCTATTTATCTATCCATCAATCAAGCAAGGCCTACTACTTTTGATGTATCTATCTTTCAATCTATCTATCAATCTTTCAATCTATCTATCAATCTATCTTAGTATCATTTAGGTATATCAATTTCTATATCTATCTATTCATCAATCCATCTACCAATTTATCAATCAATCAATCAATCAATCAATCAATCTATCTATCTATCTATCTACCTTTCTATTCATCTATCTTTTTATCCATCTATCTATCTCTCAAAACAAACAGAAAGGAAACAATTGACCAATTTTCATTAACACCCCCTCTTACATCAAAATATAGAAAAAAAAACCTCAACGCAATGGGCGCCTGATAAAACCTCGTTACTATCTTTCTCGAAATTGATAATATGAGATCGTTTTGTTTATCAATATTCTGTTAAAATAATTGTATTTTCACAATTCTTTTTTTTTTGTCAGATGATTTTGCTTGCCTGCCTTGGTGTCTTGGGTTCGAGACCCAAGAAGAAGAAAAAAAAAGTAAATGGGTGCGATCGTTTACCATACGAGCAAGAGGCAATATACAATCCCTTGATCTTCCGATTGGACTTTAATACACAGTGCACACACAGACACGAACACAAACACACACACACACACACACACACACACACACACAAACACACACACACACACACACACACACACACACACACACACACACCATCACACTCAACATGATAATTGCACACACGCTTTTATTCAGTAATACGTATTTGTTTCCATTTAAATAAGTTAAGGACAGTATTCTAAACTGATATTTCTGTGCAACGTAACAAAATATTTGCATCATTAGATTTTTATCACTCAAATACTCACACATAGATTCCCCGAGTGAGAGACAGTCGGCAACTATTGAAGCATGTGCGCCAATGGTTTCTGCCTCACTTTTGGGGAAAAAAAACACAACAAGTTTGCAAAGCGGGCGCCGGTAATAGCGGCGCCGTCCATGTCGCCCCACGTGACCTCCAACAATCATCAAACCAGTAGCTGAAACGACGCCTCAGCCCCACCAAAGATATCATACAATGCCAATCAGAGTATCACTAAGACGCGATTCTTTATTGCGTCAATAACTTGGCGTTATTCAGAAGCACTGGATATAGATTGTATGTCAGCTGCAAGGATGCGACGCCAAAGAAATCCTATTAAACTAAAAGCAGAACACGTCTATGTATTACATGCACCATATAATTTATACTTTACTTACTGCAAACATCGCTAAAGGCGCCAAATGTATTTGAACGAACCTTCAGTATTTTGATATTGGTCATCGTACACACAGACCTTCAGGGCAAATTGTTCGCTTGTCACTGTACAGATATAGCACATAGATAAAAAGAAAAAAATATTTGTCCCTAATCTGTAAGAGAAATGACTATGTCCTTGCAATAAGATACCAAAACGTTCGGTGAGTTTGCAACCCTACAGCCCGATGCTTCGGAGATGGAGCAATATCCCATAGTTTGTCATACATACAAGGTTCGGGCCGGTTCACCTTGGTATTTGGGTACTAAAGCTGTGATTGCCGGTGCAAGTGATGTCAAAAGACTCTGCCCTTGACTTGACTTGTCCCTTGACGATAATGATAACAGATAACATTTAGTTTATCAGTGTTCATGATCCAACTTGTTTGCGGTTCCGTAATCCATACCGGGGAAAGTAATATCAACAGGTGCGATCACACTGGCAAAATTTCGAGATCTTAAAAATCGCGATCTTAAACTCCTCGATCTTTTGCCAGTCTGACCGCACCCTAATGTGCCTGTATGGCGATAAACGTTTGCTGACTATTGCTAGTCACCTGGTGTGAACCAAGAGGGGTCGACATTATTCGTCAGATTCTTCATGTGTAGATAGATATATTTGGACCACTTTACCGGGATATCACTCAGCTCTTTGCGATGAATAAATGAAGTGGGTTCTTTTACTTGCTTGAGTTTAATACACGTAACCCACACAACGCACTTCCTAATGTCCTATCCGAGGGACAGAGTGTTTTTTTTTTCACTTTAATACTAGAGGGGTGGTAAGATTACACACAACATTGCTCAAGTAGACTCAGAAATCGAACCCCGGGTCATTTGGATAGGGAGGCAGACCCGTTATTGACTGTGCCAAATGACTGCACCCCCCCCCCCCCCCCAAAAAAAAAAAAAAAAAAAAAAAAAAAAATCGCCGGTAAAGTAATAAGGGGCAGTTCAAGAGTATCACATCTATTGAATTAATATGGCGTCAAGTTGGAATCCCCTCTGTTGACTTGTTCTCTGCAGTCCTTTTTTTATCTTTCTTTTTCTCTCTCGTCGAAACTTAGACTATCAGGCAGCATATCTAGGAGATTAAGGAGTAGGGAAATTATTTTAGAGTCAGCCTATATAATTCCAATATCGCGACAGCTTGCCGTGCAAATAACAAGTTAGCGTATCACACAAAACTCTTCAATCAGTATCAAGTTATCAGTTATATGGACGTGACCATTAACATTTTTATGGCACGTGCCCAACTGTCTCGGCGTTTCGTCGACGAGCGTTTAACGATAACTGTCTCGAGAATCCAGTCGCTGGAAATGCCGGAAGCCATTTTCCCCCAGTTTCCTCGCTTTGATATGAAGGCGCCATGTCTGATACAGGAATCAAGATAAAACTGGAACACTATCTATGATAGAACTTCATGGCACATTAGTATCTCGTACTGCCAATCTTTACCGGCGTTATCCAAAAATAATGTGTCTGTAAATCATTATGGATCCTTATTCACATGCAATTAAAAAAAAAAAAAACGTTATAAATTATGTTTGTGAAAACGGCGGAAATTTATTATAGAGATTCCCCCCTTAAAACCATTTCACTACCATGAATAAGACATAAAGCTATGTGATGTGTTTAGTGAATGGATTAGAAATTTAGGAGGCCAATTAGAAATGGGTTAATCTGAAGACAATGCAATTGCGCGTCAGAAATATCGGATGATGGTGCGCAAATTCCATGTAAACTTTCAACCCGTGTAAGTTAATTACATCAATTTTTTTTTCTTAAGTAAACATATTCACAGGCATAATGGAAGAATTTAGAAAATGGTGCAAGTAAAGACTGGATGACGTCATTGACGTCATCAAGGAAGGACAAAAAAAAAAAGAAATTGGTACAGAAAATATCCAAAGGCTCCTCCTCTGGTAAGGAAACTGATAAACTTCCCCATTCCTCAAACAGAAAGGAAATTAAACATTATGTTTGACTATAAGAAATACATAGCAGATAATGTTCAGAGAATATATCGCATACTATCAATCCGTGCATATGTATACGAATATCTACACTGTAAAAAATGCGACATGCGACATGTTTATGAACTAAACACAGTGTTAAAAATATAAACACTTTGTTTAACATCTAAACACCCGGTGTGTATAGCACGTTTAAAGTATTGAGAGTTAAAGTATTTAGCTTGGAGTGTTTAGTTGGAGTGTTTATTCTGGTCACGCTATGTTAATCTCAATATGTCCATATATATATGTAAAAGTGTTGGAAATGGTGTGTAAATTGCAATTTCTAGTTTCCTTTTATCACGAGAAAGTGGAAACTGTTACGACATCAAGATGCACTATGAAATAATTCATGTTTTAGGCCTTTCATGGAAATGCCTAATCAATAAGGAAAAAGGATAACCTAAAAATATGTAACACAACTGTAATAAATTCATATTTTGGTTTCGCATGTACAGTCCTATATTTTAACTGCTAGAAAAAAAATGGGAATTGCCTTTGATTTCGTTCATGGTTTAGGGCATTACCCAAATGTTTGTTGGTTAGGCCTAAACACTTCTACTTTCAGGGTAAACAGACGCGTTTACATTTAGAACGCCTCGTAAACACGTTCTAAACACCGCACATGTTTAACATAAACACTGTGATACTCGTACTCTACAAGTCAGCAGCGCATGGGACATGACGGCCGCGGCCACAACGCACGCAGTGGTGCTCTGTGCGTGCGCTTCTAGCACACACTCGTGCTATGCATATGACCATAATCAATGCACAATTGGCGGGAAAGAAGATGTGCGCGTACGTACCTGTACGGATGGATCTGTCTGATTGGCTGGCTGGTGCTGCCCTAGCACAGCGTGATGTGCGTAGGCTTACAGTACGTGCGCATTCGTTGCTTGGCACACTACACTTGTACACGGTACTTACGACTCGATCGACTGCACTGACTGTTACTGCATAAAGCTAAAGGCCAAGGAGCGGATCTAGCTAAGATGGCGTCGAAGCAATAAAGTTCTAGCCTGGCCGGCCTGCATGAAAGCGGTAAGTCTGCTAAGTCTGCTAAGTCGGTGAATAACAAGATTTATTGCAAAATTGCCCTCGTTTAATGTAAAACTGTAGTAGGCGTAGAAATAGGCTACGCCCTTAAAGATTTTGCTCGTTTGTTTTAGTTTTCTATTTCTAAATCTAACGGTTAACGTTTATAGAACGGGGAACGCTCTAACTGTAACGTGTTAGTGTTGTTAACGTTACAATAGGCCTACACTCTACAGATTACCAGTACCGTAGTTATGGGTAAACTAGGCCTAGCGGGTAAACTCACTGTATCTTTTACGAAGTTATGAAGTATCTATCATGTGAATGACGATGGTTTAGTGACTATATTATGAGTGAAATTCAGTTGTATTCCCTGTAAATTCTTCATAACTCAACAGGTGGTGAAAATTGAATGTAAAGCCCGTAAGAATAGGATGTCTTGGAAAGGGATGCCGATGACACCAAAGTGGGTGACGTTGATGTCCTGACGACTGTATAAATTCTGCAAGACATTACCTCTGCTGGCAGAGAACGAGGCATGCTGCAGTCAGCAGAGTAAATCAACTGGGGAGGTCTAGTACATCACTGTATACTACCCATGTGGAAAGTGGAAATCAAGTAAGTACTCAGAATTGCAGAGCCAAATCAATGAATATTATGTACTTGAAGGGCATGTGAATGATTTTCTATAAAATGCAGATTTTAGATGCTTTAAGTTCTTCGGTTTGTTTGTCTGTTTGTTTGTTTTGTTTTGTTTTGTTTTGTTTTGTTTTGTTTTTTTTTGGGGGGGGGGACCTACTCCCGACTCCCGAATCCATTCCATTACCTAAAATAAATATGGAAAATTGATTTATTGCAAATATTGTTGAAAGTGTAAATTACAGGTGTGAAAATCTTCACCCAAGAGACAAAGGATACAGTAATGGTCGTAACTCTGCTTGATAATGATGATGAATAAGAAAGAAGCAACAACAACAAAAAAGACTTGAACTATGTCCAGAAAATTCAGCAAAGTAAGTAAAAACTGACGCAAGACACTAAGTGCTAATGTGACGAAGGGATTCTGTCATTCCTTTAAATTTGAACTTGCTTATGGATTCAGTCAACTTCTTTGCTACCCATTCATTTTCAGAATCTATGGGAGCAGTTAAGTCCATTGTATTGCAAAGCCAACTGATTTGTTTTCCTTGTGTAATCATTTCTTTTTACCAGCACCAGTACGTCATGGAAGAATTGATCAGGGATCACGCCAAACCTGTCTGGATTAGAATGAAAGATGCATGCGCTTTACTATACACCCCGTCTAAAAGTGCAAACATCTGAGGATTACAAGGACATCGCAAGATATACTGATACATGTATACAGTATATCTATAGGCCTACATGCCATATGAAGGAAATGAACCATGGATAACAATTTTGAATATTAATAATCTTTTTCCCGCTAGCCATGTGATGTCTCACATCGTCATGATGGACTACAGACCTATTAGGAGGCATCCCACCTGTTAGAGCAACCTTTCTATTGTTTTTTTTTCTTCACTGACAGTGTGCATGTAAACCTGTATACTAGCATAAAGTAAATCATATGGGGGATGATAGGGTTTTGTATGCGATAGGGCTTCAGTTCTCCGTGTGTGTGTATGCGTGTGTGTATTACATAATGACGAACCTCTAAAGAAATGTGAAGGTAGGGGGCCTATATAATTCGAAGAGGAATTCAATGCTTATTTGATGAAAATTGGTTTTGAAATGGCAGGGATATCCAAAACAAAGCATTTCTATTGTCCTCTGTGCTTACGATAATGGTCACCTGCATTCTCATTGCTCATAGATATGTGTAATTGTCTTTTTTTAACAGCTGGTACGTAAAATTGTAATTTTATCTAATATGTAAAGACACTTGCTCGAAATCGTTTTGCACTATATTAAGAAAAACAGTTTTATTCACTTCATTTTATTCATCAACCAATGTCCTTGTAATTCACTGTTAAGATATTACTCAAGAACTTTGTTCGATTGGCTTTCTGTTATATTCTTGTTCAAAAAGGAATATAGAAATCAAAACAAATCAAATCAAAATATCTGCCATTTCATTTTTTTCCCCTCAGGTGCTTCCTAATACAATCAGCAGATATTGGACGCAAATAAGAGGCCAGTAGTTGTATTTGTTCGGAATTCTTTGCAATTTTCTTGTAGACCTGATAGGAAATGCAGTATTCGGTAGTTAATATTTTCTTTCTAAGATATTCTTGAAATCGGTCACATGGAGAGAGGTATTAGAAATGTAGTACAACATGTATGGAGAATAGGGAGGAGTCTTGCAACTGACTGACAAATTGACAAGGGAGGAGTCTTGCTGATCACATTGCGTGTTCATGACAGCCTTACATACCCTCCCGCCTCCAGTTGCAATGCATTATTTTTTTCTTTGTTCATATCCCCCTGTATTTACCAAAAATTCTGCTGTGTCGAGATTGAAAGTAGCCCTCCATACCATGATTATGTGGAGTATGATGAGACTGATTAGACTCTAATAGACTATTCATGTATACCCATTGAGTTTGACTTCTTTCTCCAAGGTTCTAGCAAGGTACAGTTGTAGAATTTTTTTTCTCACTCACCCTTTGAAATCCACTATAAACATTCTAATATTTCTCTCAAAATAGCAAAAGTGAAAAATCCATACAGTACTGTTAGCCTACATGTACTTTCAGTGATCGTCGCAGTGAAAAGAACAATATCATGTATGTATTTAAGTTCCATTATTGGTACTGATCAGGGAGTGCAGATGTTCACCACAGGCTAAATACAGTGAAAACATTTTTTTTTTTTTTTTTTTTTTTGGGGGGGGGGGGGGGGGGGGGGGGTCTCTTTATGATGGAGTGCATCATCTATACTCCCTGATCAGTACCAATACGACCATAGTGTTGTGCATGGTATAATTTGCCGTGAGCCTAATCTGGTTCGGTACCCAAAGTACTTTTGCCAATAATTGATGCAATCTTGAATTTGTTCACAGACTGCAGTTATGTTCCTAGAGGTGTTACATATATGTCAAGCTTCCGAAGCGTTGAGTTGCAATTCACAATCAACAAGTTTATTAGTTTGTTTTACAATACTAAGAATTAGTGCTGAATACAGTAGAAAGACGGCAATTCTTGAAAGTAGGCCAAGAATTACATGTAACTGAAAAGTAATTGTTAAATGCAATATTGTTTTTTCTCCAAAATGAGTTGTGTGCCATTTCCTGCATATACAAACTTTACTGTCTGTATAGGAGAGAATTTCATTTACGTCTTCCTGTACAGGCCATACAGTGACTCCCAGGTGTCTTGCATTTAACTCAGTATGGTGTCGTATAGCAAAACATGGCAATATCTAAAGGGGATATCCAGTGAAAATACAAATTAGTCTGATAAGAAAGAGTAAAATATTAAGAGTTCATTGGTAAAATTTTGATCGAAATCGGATGTAAAATAAGGAAGTTATGACATTTTGAAGTTTCGCTAATTTTTGAGGAAACAGTTCTTGAATGGTTAATTATGAATATGCAAATGGCAACGGGGGCATGTCATTCCCCACTTACTTAATTTAAAGTTTTTCATCCAAACGCAATTATTCCCGAGGCTCAAGTCCTGATATATCTAACTGATCACTTTCTGAAGTTATTCAACCAGCAATACCATAATCTTTCACATTTCATTAACATAAACATTGAATTTCATCATTTTTTTTTTGTGCACGATCAATGGAAAATTGTGAGGTTATGACGTGGTCAACTCACTCATTTGCATATTCATATCCACTTTTAACTGCTTTGCAGAAATTAGCAAAACTTCAAAATTTTATAACTTCCTTATTTTTCATCCGATTTCATTCAAATTTTTACTGTTAAACTTGTAAGATTTTACTCTTTTTTATCAGACTATCTTATTTATTGGACTCGATTTCCCCTTTAAAGGATTTTTACTTATTATTCATCAGATATTGCCCAAGCTTTGACTGATGTTTTGATAACTTACATTCAGAGAAGTGCCTTTGACTCTTGTAGCCAAAATGTTTGTGAAAGCTAACCCAGGTCTTCCCTGGTATTATGCGTTGTAAGTGTGCTGATGATTTGGTACATCACTGGGTAAATTCTATATAATGTTATGCGTTTATCTCATTCCATGCAAAAGTGGAAACAATCCACTTTACATTAATAATTACATGGGAATTAACATGCATGATGAGTAATGTCTCATTTAAACACGTAGAAATTAGCATGTATGAAAGTATGATGTGTATCATGTCTCATATAAACACGTGGAAATTACCATGTATGATGTGTAAACATGTCTCATGTAAACACTCAGCATGTATAAGGTGTAAACATGTCTCATATAAACACTGAGAAATTGCGATGTTTAATATGTCAACATGTCACATGTTTAGTGTATGCAATTTTGTGATCGATCTAAAATCAGACATGTGTTCTGAGAATAAACACTCAAATGGCAAATAAACATGTCGCAGTGTTTTTAATCTGTCACAGCGAATAAACATGTCGCAGTGTTTACATCGTAAACAGTGCGTCATGTTTATTTTTTGGTTCAGTGTTTAGATCTTAAACATTGTGGGTGATTATGTGACTGTGCGGTGTTTAGTATTTAAACACTGTGAGTGATTATGGTGTAAACGTTTGGTGTTTAGGCTATAAACAGAGCAGGTGTTTAGTTTTTAAACATCAGAACCGTTTAAAACATAAACATGTGTGTGTGATAAACACCTAGGGTGTGCAGAAAATAAACACAGCATGTGTTTAGTTCCTAAACATGTTTAATATATAAACGCGTCGCAGTGTTTTAAACTGTCACAGAAAAGTGTTTAGTTAGGTGTTTAGAAACTAAACAAATTTTTTACAGTGTACATTCATATATCTTGTAAAATATAAACATATGTATACGATACATAACACAAAAGAAGATAGACAAAAAAATGTCAACTTTTCCATTAAGAAAGAAGAGTCCACTCATATGATTAACTACAGACATTAATCCTTGATCATCAAAATGATTATCACTTTGGACACAATCTTATATTTTGGCGCCTCAGTAAAAGAGCCAGTGCAGTAAAGGGCATAGTCATTATTTCGACATTATTGTACAAACAGAATTCGATTCAAGTCTTCTTTGAGCACCACTCTCTTAACACCCATGATGATTCATACACGTTATAGTGATATTATTCTTCAATTTTGGGGTTTCGCCTTATTACCCCAAGAGAGAGATTTGGACGTGGCTCGCAGATTTGTTTTTAAGAGGCTAATGGTAAAGAGCAGATAAGCTGCGTTGATAGGGCATTAATGACGAGGCAAAATATGTACGTAAATCGGAAGTGCATTAGTTGTATGGATTACTCATATCCCACCAACGAGCTTTTGAGATAAGGGCTTTCGAACTGAAATGGAAAAGGGAAAAGGTGACAATCAAATGAGTCAGTTCAAAGTAAATGATTTGTCTTAAAGGCTCGGTAGCGTTGGTAGAAAGGGTTGGTCCGATAAAATCGATCTTCATTCGCTGCTCTCCGGTGTACATTCGAAAACCACGACTATCGCAAGTCTGATAGAATAGAAATGCACATCAGCGAATGTGTGTATCGGAGTACGATCATCGTGAATGTTCGATTCCAGTCGAGATTCTTCGGCTTTGTGTGTGTGTGTGTGTGTGTGTGTGTGTGTGTGTGTGTGTGTGTGTGTGTGTGTGTGTGTGTGTACTTACATACAGATCAGTGAGAAAGCTGTACACAATTTGTTACAAGGATTCTCAAACATATCTGCGTCGGGCCATCCTTCTCATCCCACGGTATCCCCAAGCTACCGCATCTTTATTGGTAACAGACAGATGGTGCACTCTTACTTACTCAACAACCTTTTTCTAATATACTGACAACATTCACAGTTGATTATGTTTGTTGTAGGAGCGAGGGGATTTCAAAATGTGAGAGCAATTTTTACCGGCAATGGCTGAACCTTTGACATACAAATCGAGCCGCTGAAGGTACAGCACGACAAAGATAGGCTAATTGTTGCTCCAAACGAAATTTCCTTTGTTGGATTCGCTCGACATCGTTATACATAGTACCAATGTGACAGTCTGCTGATGTCGTATCAAGAATTTTTATTTCAAATCAGCGGGACCCCTACATTTGTTGTTGTTGTAAGAACTAGATATGAAATCAAATTTGATAACCTCTATCGCCCCTGCAGCATTACGCCTTCATTCAGTCTGCTAGAATACCCTCACAAGATTTCTCTCTTTGAAGTTAACGTTTTATCAAGATGTGGCCTAGATGGAATTGAAATAGCAAAGAATGGAATAGCCAAATGGAACACGAATACGCCTGAAGAATCATATCCCTCACAAAAGAGTCTGACGTCAAGCTATGGAGTGATCGAAAGAGACTGTAGCACATCCTGGGGGCGTTTCATCAACGAGTTCGTCGGAGATTTCACCGACAAATTTGCTATCAGCCAATCAGACGCAAGGATTTCATTAGCTTTTAACAGTTGTCAGTATAAATCCTTGCGTCTGATTGGCTGATGGCAAATTTGTCGGTGAAAACTCCGACGAACTCGTTGATGAAACGCCCCCCTGATGGACATGTATTATAGTTTGATCGGTAAACGGGTTCAGAGCCATTTATAAACATGTCAAAGTAGGTCCACCATCAGATAGTGCAAAATGCAGTAATTTCTTCCATGATACTAAACGTTCACCTGTTGTATAATAAGATTACTTATGAAGTTGTGGTCAAATATTTCCTGTATTTTGTGATTATTTCTCTTGCTATCTGAACAGGTATTAAAACAAATATCCAATATCGAAAAAAAATCTTGAAAGTAAGAGCGGAATGTACTGAAATTAACTTTTTAATTTCCGCGTATAGAACGTGTCCTTTTTACAAACTGCTTCAAAACAAAAGAAGAGTATTGAGAACATAATAGGTGCTCGAGTACACAGGGGCATTGGCAACCTGTATTAGAAATATGATTACATACATACTCTGTTTTGAAGCCACGCAGATTACACTTGTTACTTGAAATGTATATATGTTGCTGTTTGTTATGGGCTTGCTTTTTATTTACATTTTACAGCAAATTTTAAATGAACGATTCAACGGTAATCACATCTGCAAGGTTGAAAAGAAAAGTCGCATATGGTTTGTCAGGTCGATAATGTATTATATACATTATAGTCACTGAATTGGTTTATTGAAGCAACACTAGCCTTTGCTGACTCATAGCCAAAGGTGTTTACTAGTAATGGACAAAGTTTAATGAATGTGTCATAGATAAATAGTATTACTCTTACTACTTAGCGAAACCTATGCTGTCACTTGGAATAAGCAGGAAACGCAAGGCAGAGAGAACCCCTCCCCCTCCCCCCCCCCCCAAAAAAAGCAAGTACGTTACAGACTCAATCAACTGTAGTTTGATTCAGTTCAATTCAATTAATTCATTTCAAAAAAGGTACAACAGTGTCATAAAGAGATATTACGGAATAATATCTGCATAATTATACCGTTGCATAATACTAATATAATTATAGGCATAAAAATGTTGATATTTCACGTATTAGCTACAGAAAGAAATGAAGAAACAAACTGGTAATGCATTTTATAAGACTCCTGAAGAAGGCGTAGGAAGCCGAAAATTTGAGTGTATTAACTCATGATTTGTAGGTCAAAAATGCATTACCAGTTTGTTTCTTCAGATATATATATATGAAGAGTTTGTTTGCAAAAACCGATAAGTCCATATTTGCCAAATGGAGCTATTTGTGATTAAAGGTCAAGAAAAATACAGAGAATAATAAAAAACGTTCTGCTTCTTTTGACCATAACTCCAAAAATGTACCTTTACATGTAGTGACCAATATATCATCTAAAATGTATTATTTTGTACTTTATGACAGAGACCGTAACTCAAAATCTTCAAAAATGGACTTATCGGTTTTTGCAAACAAACTCTTCATATATATATATATATATATATGATACAAAGAGAGAGAAAGAGAGAGAGAGAGAGAGAGAGAGAGAGAAAGGGAGAGTGTGGAAGAGAATCCAGAGACAACAGCCCCCCCCCCCAAAAAAAAGAACAGTTTGAGGTCGTGACCTTTACAGGTAATAATCAATAGTTTATTCATTATGCTGCCATTCAATAATTTACAAGCTCTAGTAATCCGCAAATCTGCTGTCATGAATGTTTAATACGAATCGGAAGTAGACTTTAAAGACGAGGTTATGTAGAGAGGAATGAATAACTTGCGTATTTACCTGTTCAGAGTGAATGCTCTCGTAGTACACGAGGACTAGAAATTTCAATGTCTCTCCTTAATACTCGTTCTCTCATTTCCCTTCCCCCGACTCTCTGGCGTTCGTGCCCTTTCAACAGTCTTTTCATTTTCTATACCTTGGTCCGCTATATACCCGCCTGACTACCATATCACAATCGGCAGGCGGCAGTGATTTGGCAGCCGTTAATAAGGTGGAATGACAGGCGTAAAGATCGGACGGCAGCGCTCTGTGGCGATGACGAACGTCGGGCGGGTAATGAAGAGGGACCCATGAGCGCAATCGACGTTCGTACAGTGGATGCGCCTCGGCGAAAAAAAACAAAACAATACAAAGCGACACAAAAAGAACAGGAGATGAGCTAAAGAGTATTACGGATAATGCATATTGCGCAGCGAAAAAGCAAAACCTACAGGGGGAAAATCGTATAGAGTAAGTTTGTTTTACTTTGCACGATAAATAACCTCATTCACATAATTACCAATAAGTCGCATAAT
>NW_027271633.1:622500-625000 GCF_040938485.1 Diadema antillarum
GTCAGAGCAGTGAATATAAACTCTGACCTTTTTTTTCAGTTATTAGCTTAATGGTTGAGAGTGAGAATGCATGAAATAAGAAATGACTCAAACGAATCAAAAGAAGGACAAGGTTGAATACCTTGCTAAATCTACACCATATTGTCAATTGCGTGCACGATTATCTTTTATTTTCATTTGACACGCATGTTTCTCTATATGTGTGTCTGATCCATACTGACTACATTTGTTATTCATGTTATAGTGTAAGTATTTGGCATGTACATGACAGATCTTTCCTGTTATTGCGTTATTTGATTGATTCAGCAGAAAGATAATTTAAATCTGTGAGTAGAATATATCCGAACAATCGATTCATCTGACGTAAACACATAACAGATGAAAAGTGATATGTTTCGTTTCAGTTGCGACCTGCATTCTTACTTCCATAATTCTACGTCAAATATCCATCTGTCTACTCCGAACTTAAAAGATGATCAAGTCAATTAAGGGGCGTCGGGCTGTAACCCCAATCAGAGTCGATTATGGATAAAATTTGGTGATGGGTTCATTTCATTAAGATGCGATCAAATCGGTATGCTTTCGGAATTATATTCTCCTTCAGCTCAGTTGTGAAATAAATTATGTAAGGTGAATTATTGGGTGATCTATCTTCGCTGCCAACACTAATCGGCGATCTCTGTTTTGTGCGTGCAAGAAGTCCCAGAAGTGATATAAATGAATGAAGAAGAAAATAGTCATGAAATACGAAAATGAATCTGTGGCTATGTTATCATGAAAGATACATTGCTCTACGATATTCCATATTGGCTCTTTTGAATTGCAGAACGGAACGCATGTGTTATTATATCAGAATGCATACTCGCATATGCAGGTTCACTTCCTGTCAGATGCGAAAAGTCAAGCGAGAATCATTTAGGGCAATTAAAGAGATAATTGGATTTTGGTGCTGCCGTCTCTAAAAGTAGCTCACCTCAGCCTGGATTTCTTACGTCACGAATTGCACTGTTCATTTTGATTACAATTCGAGCATACAATATTGTAACAACTGAGAAAATAATATGTTCGACTGCGTACACAAGAGATAACATCCGAAACACACTGGAAGGTTACAAGAAAAAAAAAATCATAAAACGCAAGATCTTTGGGTTAATGTTTGGCTTTACAGAGATCTTCCGCCGCTCACGAAGTTCCTGTGTGAGCCTCAGAAACTCCACCGGCGCGCGGAGGTCATACGATGGCTTAAATTACTTAAGATGCCCTCACAAATGACCTAAAGTTTATGCGATCAGAGCCGAATTTGAGCATTCCTAATTGTGTGTCCATCTTTGTTCTATTTCCGGACAGTTTCAATGGAGCTTGCATAACCAGTAGTTCTTGGATACTATTGCTTTGGCAAGGGGATTTTTTTTTTCATCACACACACTTATATGCAACATACATACACACACACGCATACGTATACAAACATACACACGCACATGCATACATAAATACATGCACTACTTGCACACACACGCATTTATTTAATAATTTACGTGTGCGTTTGTGTGTCTATAAATGATATAATGTGTGTGAGTAGGCTGATAGTTATGAGCTCATGAGCTTTATGGGGCCATTTATAGTCTTACGAAGGGAGTTGGTGCATTTTCAGTTGGGATTTGTGGGTTGAGCGCAATGCTTTTACGGAGACACAATAATTTTAAACAGAAAACGGGTTTAAGCCCTCAACTTGATAAACCCGTTGAAAGACCCACTCGCATTGTTTTTGTTCCAATTTCATTCAATTGTCATTTAATTCCATCCGACGAGAACTGAAACAAGTAGAAACCATTCATTACCCAAATTATCTTTGCTTTATCATTTTGTGAGAAATACATAATGCAGTGAGGATTATACAGAATGTAGTGAGATATAGTTGTAATTACTTCTTCGGAATGATAAAGACAAGCAATGCATACTTTGCAAGGTTGACAAAAAAGGTAAATATAACAATGAAAAAAAAAACAAACTGCGGCCTACTTTCGACTCGACTTTCTTTGCGCTAACCTCTTGGATACCTTTGAAGTGATCGCCCCTTTACCCTCTTTTAAGGTTACATTAGACTGGACAACCATGCCAGACGATGCGGCTAGTCGCGACTCCTAACATTCGCCAACCTTGAAATTTCGCATTGCCCTGATCCTGGCATCCATCTCCTATTTGGAGCGCTCACCGGGAGCTGTTTGCCCTCATTTGACATTACTGAGCGGTTGGTGTCTTTCCTCTGATGGAATCTACCTTTCGAGAGAACGGAATGTCGAACAGCAAACTTGGCATTATCAAAAACCGTCGGTGAATCTTTGATCAACGTCCAAATTCACCTTTTTATGTTCCCAAAATAAAAGAAAGATGTTCATGAGGGGTTTTTTTGTCTTTTTTTTAAACGATCTGTTCATTGGGAGCGCGTATCGTGGAGCCGTACGTGTGAAAACCGATTCTTGGCGAAGAGAATCACCGT
>NW_027271633.1:630000-670000 GCF_040938485.1 Diadema antillarum
CTATTGCCAGACAGCTTGTCTAGGGTAGAACATCAGCACGCCACTGGCAGACTCCTTCTGAGATGGTTCCAAGAAGATTATTGTACTCATTTCACGAGTAATTAGGTGCTTGTCTATTTATAAAGCCAAATTGTCGTCCATGACTGTTTCATTTCTTTTGTTTCTTGACCGATAAAAGTTACCGTGACATTTCCAGAAAAAAAAAAAAAACATTAGTTGCAGAGTTTAATGTCATTGACACAGTTATCTGGGGTGAAGAACTAGTAGGTATTTCGTGAGTTTTTCTTGGTATCAGTTTCTTTGTTTAGTTTCTTTGTATTTCAAAGTGCAGGTAACTTTCTTTGTGGAGGGTTGGGGGTGTTGTAAGTACTGGATGGAGTTTCACGGTTTCCGGGCCCATGAGTTTCAATGTTCACCTCCCCCACTGCTACATATGCACGATTACGTAATGTAATGATCTTTACATGCAGCCACTACGACAGGAATTCATTAATGTTGACATTATGACCATCTTAAAGGCACAACCCTGATCAGAGCGTGGGTAATTGTGACTAAAAACGAAAATGCATGCATGTGGAGGCAATAATCGTCTAAAACTGTTATATTCGTGCAGTGATGGCATAAAACAAGAAAATGCCAGAACAGTGGCGTATGAAATTCTATTGCTGGCTGACAACAAGCGTATCGACCACTATTACCGTAACAGTACACCCGAGTTATTCAATAGCATTCGTCATTTCAAATCGCAGATTATTAATTTGTGATCTTCCTATCTGCATGCCTGAAACGGACCATCCTGCTAGCCTTTTCATCTAAAAATTCCGCAATACTTCATTAAGAGAGTATGCAAGCTTTGTTTGTCCGAACCCTAGAGTTGACGTCTACGTCATACACCACTCTTGATTCCTGAATGATCAACCTATCCCAAAGCATCGCTTTAAATATCCATAATTGATTGCAGCGACACCGGCACGTAACTGCCCAACAAAATAGCCAGGTCTGTGGTTACAATGCACACCGACTGGCGCAGGTTTCAAGAGAAGTCCAGTCCTGCTCGATTTCCGAACAGTCGCCGTTGGTATTTAGACAAAAGAAAAGCGTGACCATATCATACTTTTTCTTTCGTTCGTCAAGTTTGGTGAAACGACCATATTTTGCTCGTGCTTGCCGGTGTGGTGCCTAGCGGAATATCGACAGACACCATTGTTATCCAAGTTTGTGTTTGTTTCGCTTGACGGTGTTGCTCTGCCGTGCCCACAGTTTGTGAACAATAACCGTAGGAATGTAGATGATTAATGAGAATAAAGCGTGCATGCCACCAGCACCGCCGGTAGTACACAGAATCATTGTGGTGTGACTACGTCACAATACGGAGGGTGAACTCGCTCAATGGGAACTTTGCCCACTGATTCTAAACTTGCATTTCGCCAGGTTCCCGTCACTCGAACAGTGCGCCGTTCTTTAAACCTCCCCTCGATTTTCTAACTTCACGACGCGCGTCTTTCACGGACTTTACATCCAAGTTAGGCTTCCAGCGGTCTTTCCTCAACGTCCAAACCATTGCATCTCATTCTTTTCGGACGCTTCTGACCATTTCTCACTGACTTTGCGGTGTTCTTGAGACGAACAAGTCCCTCACCATCGATTTGAATTGGTTCTCTTTTTTCCCCCAACCTTCCCGTAGTTCCTCATCGGATAGTTCACTGCCGCGAAGGACTAGTCAGTTACCGGGAGAGTTTGGCGACGCAGGACGCATACTTCAGCTCCGAAGCTCCGATATATTAAGGTGAGTTTTGATTTGATTTTACAGAATACGGCATTATGTGGTATAATATAATTATGATTATTACGCATTACAGTTAACGATATGATATAATATGATATGATATGATATGATATGATATGATATGATATGATATGATATGATATGATATGATGGATATGATAATGATATGATATGGTATATGACATAAATTATGATGTATGATAGTATGTGATATGGCATGACCAATCAAAGCGTAATGATAATATGAGACGATATTATGTTGATACAATACGATATGATACGATCCATTTGTGCTTTGATGTGACGTCATCTATTTTGTCGCTGTTTGTTGCTATAGGCTTGATTTGTTTGCATGTGATATGGCTTATTTTGGTTTGTGTTGAAGCTGACTAGCGAACAATGAGGCCATAACGTGTATGGATCAGTAATCCAGCTGTACCGGCAAAAAAAAAAAAAAAAAAAAAAAGAAAGAAAAATCAACTGTTTATCATTCTGCCGAACAGTAACATCAGAGAACAGCGGTAACTTTAATATTCAAAATACCATCCAATCGTTTTGAATATTAAAGAACGAGCAACTCTTAATATAATACAATTGTAGCATTCTTTAAAGTACAAAGGGCACGGTCGATCTGTAATGAGAGAGCGAATAGAGCGTCCGTTTCCTTTCTTCGACGTCCTGAAAAATAAAGATGGCCAATGAGAGAAATCGATTTTGGTCCTAATTACTAATCTTTAGCATCGACGCGTTTACACATACGAGTTACAAAAACTCGTACGACCATGTTTGGTTTTGCATACGTATATGCCCTTGCTGATTGACGGTGCACACGAAGTCGTTAAATCCGCTCTATAACAGGTCATCAATCTGTGTTCCCACTGAGATGACGTGTGCATTAATTGATTTAACGACTCATTAACACGTTAGGATCTATTTCACCTCCACGGGCCATGTGAATGTGTGCTTGTGTGTTTGATGTGTGTGAGTGTGTGTGTGTTTTATGCTGTTATCGTTGTTGTTTCCAGTCGATTTATGCTTATTTGGGACGGACGGCAAAGACAAAAATAAGCAAATTAGTTTCCCTGGACTTCCGTTCTACATTGCGTTGTAGGAGTCCGTCTTAAAACTTGCTAAACTTTGTTTAAGGAGTTTTTCTTCTGCAAGAATGCAAATTATTTGACCCATTAGGAATATGCAATGATAATTAGTTTACTCGTTTCCGATTTGTTTTTCAAATTTGTCAACACCGAGTGAAGTTATATAAAAAGTGTATAATAGTCGAACGTACACGCGTATCTCCTATATATGGAAAATCAAGTAATACCCCCCTCCACTAAAACATCGATCGTATGCGAGGTAATAGTGCATCAAATGCCAGTGATTTTTCCCCCCTTACCTTATAATGTAGAAACCATATTTTTGAATAAAGTTATCTTGGACAGATTTGTTGAAAAATTAAAATCAAACAACGGAAACTCGTTTTAGTATACCATTCGCCAGCAACCATTGTGTGGGGAGGGGATGGGGTGGACTGATTTGTTTCACCATGGCGTAAAGATAGAATAAATACCTATAGAAAAAAAAAGTGGAAACGGGCAAACAAGTAAGGTAAAGATGATTTCGATTCAAACGCCATTTTTGAAGTGAGGCGTGTCTATTCCACTGCAAACCGGATGTCATTGGATGTGAAACCTCATTGATGTGTTCTTTCTCTGGCTACTGTTCTATAATGTAGCTATGATTATGATTTTCCGCAGCATATATCTCAATGGAGATATGTACAACATTTTGACGCACTATACTGTTTCGATGATTCGATGTATCCTATCATAGAAGATTGGTAGCACCGACTGTAGAGTAAATAACATTTTTGACTTTCAGACGAAGCACTCGTGTTCGATTTCTATCCCTTTTGCCCCAGGTCGGTGATTAAGACTCAGACGGTAGGACCCGGGTTCGATTCCCCAGTCTAACTGAGCAATGTTGTGTGTAATCATACCGACCCCTCTAGTAATAGGCAAAAATGTCACTTTGAAAGGACATAAAATGGATATCCCGTGTGTGAGTGAGTCACAACTCACGCACGTAAAAGATCGCGCTTTATCCATTCTTCTTCGCAAACAGCAGGGTGCATGACCCAGTGAAGTGGGTCCCACCTCACATCCATCTAGACCTTAGGGAAGACCAGCTATTGCGGCTGAATATACCATCTTCTCAGATTGAAATGAATGAATGAAACAAACAAACAAACAAACAAACAAACAAACAAACAAACAAACAAACAAACAAACAAAAGGCTGCCAAAAGGGTCACCTGGCAAAGATAGAGTAATACTAAGGGTAGAACCCATTTGACGTTCAGTGTTCTAACTGAAGAGCAACTCTGTATGGGTGTAGAAAATGATCATCATATCATGCAGCAAATTATTTTTAAGGCTCCAGTTTCAAAGAGACAAGAATAGAAAGTGGTGGTAAGATTGCAATCAGTAATAAATCACCATTGCTCTACTAAACTACATTTATAACGAATAGAAAAAAAATCCATCCCATATTTAACTCTTTATATGCCATGCTGGAATCCCCCTGTGTGCCACATTATTCTGAGACACCAATGTAGTCATGCTTTGAGAAAACATTCTGTTTTTCAAATCTGTGTAGCTTTTATAAATTTCTGCTGAATTTGACATGCAGAGAGCATAGTCGTAGAGGAAATGCCAAGTTTTGCTTTGATGTAAATTATATGACAAATCTCCTAAGATTATTTTTCTTCCAAATGCCCAGTAGATACATTACTGGAAAGGCATGACTTTTGCACACAAAACGGTGACAGAAACTTTAAATTTACACGCAAATCCAGTAGGGAACACCGCCTTCTACTCAATACAACGCAAAAGAATCAGAATCGCATTGATCGTATAAGACGGGTGGCGCAAAGGGAAATAGACAAAGGAACTGCCCGCAGTGAAATACATTTTTGAACAAATGCTTTTGTCAAAACTCTAAAAAGATCATTGGGGACGAAACGCACCCTGTCAATTTACACTATGTGTACAATCGCTCCGGAATCAGACTGCGCGTGCCTCGCACCAATCGTACTCGTTTTCGCCTGACAGTCATTCATGCCAAATTCCATACACATGTTTAATCGCCATGCCATCAGGGAATCAAAAAAAAAAAAAAAAAACTGTCCAAGAATGAATAGGTGAGGTTCGTTCGTTTGTTTGTTGTGCTGTGTTGTGACGGTTGTTATTATTGTGTTTTATGTTTAAGTGATATGTCAACAGAGAATTTTATGTTTATGAATGAATAATTGATGTTTGTTTGTTTGTTGTATTGTGTTGTAACCGTAACGTTGTAATTGTAATGTATTATGTTTTTATTAAAATATTATAAATATTATGTTAATTTATATATATAGAGAAGATAATGTATACGAAGATTAATGATTAGTCGTAAAAGAAGGAAAATAATGCAGAAGACAAAAGACAAAAATGTCGATTAGAAACAGAAGATTTGTTTGAATATTATTTTCTTTTTTATAAATGTCATGATTATGGAATTAATTTATACCCTTGATCAAAATGAGATATATGTAAGATGTATTATGAATGTAACGGTTATCATTTTTATTTTCTGCAACAATCTTTGCAGAACATTTTGTCTCATGTTATCTGTAATTTGTCACGCATAAAATATATTCTTTGAACAGCACTATCTGTTTGTATCTCTTGTATGTAACGCTGGTGGAAGAAACTTTTCCACATTCGCACGGCGGACAATAAAACATTCATTTCAATTCAATTCAATTCAATTCAATCAATTCAGCTCAATTCAATTCAATTCAATTCAGTTCAATTCAATTCAATTCAATTCAATTCATTGTTACGACCACTTTCTTCACTTTGGTTTTGGATATCTCAGCCATTTCAAAACCAATTGCCATTGAATAAACTCTGAATTCCTCTTAGAATCGTATGTTCTGTAATATTTCATTCAAGTGGTTTCTAATTTTCTCGCAAAAAATCTTAACCTGAATCACGATCTCAAACAAAACTGTACCATCCCTTTAACCGTCGATGAGAATAAAATCGTGGTTGTTTTGTAGGTCCTTTTGCACTGTAAATTGCATTGATCACCCGCAGCTGTGTTTGGGGACCTTTAAACTGTTGATTCTTAAACAACATATCAAAGTTAGTATTAATATACCAGCGGCATATCAATCGCAACTATATGAATGTCTTTGAGATAAAGAATGAATTGGTTTTTTTCAAGTTCGCCGGGTAAATGCCAGTGAACCATGTTCGTACCATTAAGATTGAATGCACCTGCTTTTTTCCTTAACCATATCTTGCTCGTATTCTTCTTAGCTCACCCGTTCTTTATAACTGACTATAGTTTTCTCTGTGGGCTGTCACTGGGAGGCGAAACACAAACGCGTGGGATACGACTTTGAGTAAACGAGAAGAAGAATACAAAGTACATTCCGTAAAATAAGGACAAATATTCTATGAATGGACTACGACCTTGGAACTTATTGTTGCCATTTGCATTTTTGTATTGTAGGATCTTTGCGATCGAACAAGAGAAGGAGCGGAGAATAGTACAGCAGGCAAACACATGATAAGATCACTGTAGGCCCAATGCGGCTGTGCATGGCGTAAATAAATATGATGACCTGACCCCTATAACATTGTGCATTTGATCAAAATCCAACAAACTGTTCGTTTGTTTTGTTGAGATCGTTACAACTGTGTATACAGGTAGAACACAGTGATATTGTTTAGCTTAGTGTGCGTGGTTGGAAGTACGAGTGTTTTTTTTTTTCTTGTATGATGTGCGCTGATGTTTACGTGCCAAGGTCATGAAGGGTTAGACGTTTAAAGATTGTCCGTGCTTGTGATCGGAACTGCATTTTTCAATGTTCTTCAAAATAATCCGCCCATAAAATTACATCGTTAAGAAAAGCATGTAAGAAGCCATACGAAGTTTGCCTTCTTTCTGAAGGATATCTCTAGTCTTCCGGATCTCGCTCGGGAGAAACACATCACTGCATTGTTTCACAATTAAATTATCATTTTCGTCATAGAACAATAACAAGGTTACGCGACGGTGATAAATCTTTTTGTTTTCATGTGCAAATTAGTGGAGAACAAGATGCGGCTGTGCATGACGTAAATAATAAATTGACCTGACCCCTTTAACATTATGCATTCGATTAAAAATCAAATAAACTGTTCGTTTGTTTCGTTGAGATTGTTTGAAGTGTTTATACAGGTTGAACAAAGTGATAGCTTATTGTTGGCGGTTGGAAGTAGCAGTATTATTTTTTTTTTTGTGAGTTAGTAGTGAAGAGACACGGGCATTAGTAACATGCTAGGTCATGAAGGTGTTGACATATTGTGGGCGCTGGTGGTCGGAATCTTTTCAAATGTTCTTCAAAATAATCCGCCCATGAAATCACATTGTTAAGAAAAGAATGTTAGAAACCACAGCAAGTTTTTCTTCTTTGTGAAGGACATCTCTAGTCTTCCGGATCTTGCTCACAAGACACATCGCTGCATTGTTTGACAGGTAAAGAAGTTATTTTCGTCAAAAAACAATAACAAGGTTGTCCGTGGTCGTAAATGAATTTTTTCAATGCTCTTCAAAATAATTCCCCCATGAAATTACATTGTAAAGAAAAGAATGTTACAAACTACAGGGAGTTTTTCTTCCTCAGGAAGGATATCTTTACTCTTCCGGATTCCGCTCACGAGAAATATCACTGCATTGTTTCATAACAATACACGTATTAAAGAATGTATTTTTATCAAAGAATAATAACAAGGTTGTCCGTTCTTGTAAATGCATTTTACATGTTCTTCAAAACAATCCGCCATTAAATTGCATTGTTAAGAAAAGAATGATAAAAACCATCTGTAGTTTGTCTTCTTTTAGAAGGTTATCTGTAGTCTTCCGGATCTCGCTCACGAGACACATCGCTGCATTGTTTGACAGGTAAAGAAGATATTTTCGTCAAAAAACAATAACAAGGTTGTCCGTGGTCGTAAATGACTTTTTCAATGCTCTTCAAAATAATCCCCACATGAAATCAGATTGTTAAGAAAAAGAATGTTACAAACTACAGGGAGTTTTACTTCTTTATGAGGGATATCTTTACTCTTCCGGATTCCGCTCACGAGAAACATCACTGCATTGTTTCATAACAATATTAAAGAATTTATTCTTATCAAAGAATAATAACAGGGTTGTCCGTTGTTGTAAATGCATTTTTCCATGTTCTTCAAAACAATCCGCCATTAAATTGCATTGTTAAGAAAAGAATGATAAAAACCATCTGAAGTTTGTCTTCTTTTAGAAGGTTATCTCTAGTCTTCCGGATCTCGCTCACGAGACACATCACTGCATTGCTTCACTATTAAATAAGTTATTTCGTCAAAGAGCAATGACAAGGTTACTGCGGTAACTCCTTTTATTTCATTTCCAAATTGGTAGAGACCAAATGCAGCTCTGCATGGCGTAAATAAGTGTGATGACCCGACCCCCTTAACATTATGCATTCGATCAAAAATTAAATGAACTGTTCCTTTGTTGGGATGAGATCGTTTGAAGTGTTTATACAGGTTGAACATAATGATAGCTTAATGTGCGTGGTTGGAAATATCAGTCTTCTTTTTTTTTTCGATAATTATGAGAAGACACGGGCATTAGTAACACGCTAAGGTCATGAAGGTGTTGACATATTGTGGGCGCTGGTGGTCGGAATCTTTTTCAATGTTCTTCAAAATAATCCGCCCATGAAATCACATTGTTAAGAGAAGAATGTTAGAAACCACAGCAAGTTTTTCTTCATTGTGAAGGATTTCTCTACTCTTCCGGATCTTGCTCACAAGACACATCGCTGCATTGTTTGACAGGTAAAGAAGATATTTTCGTCAAAAAACAATAACAAGGTTGTCCGTGGTCGTAAATACATTTTTAATGCTCTTCAAAATAATTCCCCCATGAAATTACATTGTAAAGAAAAGAATGTTACAAACTACAGGGAGTTTTTCTTCCTCAGGAAGGATATCTTTACTCTTCCGGATTCCGCTCACGAGAAACATCACTGCATTGTTTCATAACAATACACGTATTAAAGAATGTATTTTTATCAAAGAATAATAACAAGGTTGTCCGTTGTTGTAAATGCATTTTCCATGTTCTTCAAAACAATCCGCCATTAAATTGCATTGTTAAGAAAAGAATGATAAAAACCATCTGAAGTTTGTCTTCTTTTAGAAGGTTATCTCTAGTCTTCCGGATCTCGCTCACGAGACACATCACTGCATTGCTTCACTATTAAATAAGTTATTTCGTCAAAGAGCAATGACAAGGTTACTGCGGTAACTCCTTTTATTTCATTTCCAAATTGGTAGAGACCAAATGCAGCTCTGCATGGCGTAAATAAGTGTGATGACCCGACCCCCTTAACATTATGCATTCGATCAAAAATTAAATGAACTGTTCCTTTGTTGGGATGAGATCGTTTGAAGTGTTTATACAGGTTGAACATAATGATAGCTTAATGTGCGTGGTTGGAAATATATGTCTTCTTTTTTTTGCGATAATTATGAGGAGACACGGGCATTAGTAACACGCTAAGGTCATGAAGGTGTTGACATATTGTGGGCGCTGGTGGTCGGAATCTTTTTCGATGTTCTTCAGAATAATCCGCCCATGAAATCACATTGTTAAGAAAAGAATGTTAGAAACCACAGCGAGTTTTTCTTCTTTGTGAAGGATTTCTCTACTCTTCCGGATCTCGCTCACAAGACACATCGCTGCATTGTTTGACAGGTAAAGAAGATATTTTCGTCCAAAAACAATAACAAGGTTGTTCGTGGTCGTAAATGACTTTTTTCAATGCTCTTCAAAATAATCCCCACATGAAATCAGATTGTTAAGAAAAAGAATGTTACAAACTACAGGGAGTTTTACTTCTTTATGAGGGATATCTTTACTCTTCCGGATTCCGCTCACGAGAAACATCACTGCATTGTTTCATAACAATATTAAAGAATTTATTCTTATCAAAGAATAATAACAGGGTTGTCCGTTGTTGTAAATGCATTTTTCCATGTTCTTCAAAACAATCCGCCATTAAATTGCATTGTTAAGAAAAGAATGATAAAAACCATCTGAAGTTTGTCTTCTTTTAGAAGGTTATCTCTAGTCTTCCGGATCTCGCTCACGAGACACATCACTGCATTGCTTCACTATTAAATAAGTTATTTCGTCAAAGAGCAATGACACGGTTACTGCGGTAACTCCTTTTATTTCATTTCCAAATTGGTAGAGACCAAATGCAGCTCTGCATGGCGTAAATAAGTGTGATGACCCGACCCCCTTAACATTATGCATTCGATCAAAAATCAAATAAACTGTTCCTTTGTTGGGATGAGATCGTTTGAAGTGTTTATACAGGTTGAACATAATGATAGCTTAATGTGCGTGGTTGGAAATATATGTCTTCTTTTTTTTGCGATAATTATGAGGAGACACGGGCATTAGTAACACGCTAAGGTCATGAAGGTGTTGACATATTGTGGGCGCTGGTGGTCGGAAATTTTTTCAATGTTCTTCAAAATAATCCGCCCATGAAATTGCATTGTTAAGAATAGAATGTTCGAAGCCAACTGAAGTTTAGCTTGTTTTGTGAAGGATATCTCTAGTCTTCCGGATCTCACTCACAGCAAACACATCCCTGCATTGTTTCACAATTAAATAGGTTGTTTTCGTGATAGAAAAATAACAAGGTTACTGTGCTAACTTTTCGTTTCCATGTGCAAAGTAATGGAGGCCAAATGCGACTACGCATGACGTAAATGATATGATGACCTGACACCTTTAACATGCATTAACAAATTGATCCCAACAAGCTGTTCGTTTGCTTAGATGAGATCGCTGCAACTGTGTACGCAGGTTGAAAAGAGTGATAGCTTAGTGTGCGTGTTTGAAAGTACAAGTGCATGAGTTTTCTTTCTCTTTTTTTTTTGCGCTGACAATGAGGGGATACACATGATACATGGTAAAGGTCATGAATATGTAGACATGATTATTGTCATGTTTGTGGGTGCTTGTGGTCGGAAATGCGTTTTTCAATGTTTTTGAAAATAATCTGCCCATGAAATTGCATTGTTTAGAGAAGAATGTTACAAACCACGGGGATTTTTCCTTCTTTATGAAGGATATCTGTAGTCTTCCGGATCTCGCTCACGAGACACATCGCTGCATTGTTTCACAATTAAAAAAGTTGTTTTCGTCAACGAACAATAACAAGGTTGTGCGTGGTCTAATGCATTTTTAATGTTCTTCAAATTAATCCGCCCATTAAATTGCATTGTTGAGAAAAGAATGTTAGAAGACGCTTAAAGTTTGCCTTCTTTTTGAAGGATATCTCTAGTCTTCCGGATCTCGATCAAGAGCCACAGCAGCTATAGTGCATTGAGGAGCTCTTTTCATCAAAGAACACTAACAAGGTTCCTGTGGAGACGTTTGTTTTTTGTTTTGTTTTTTGCTATCACTTCCAAGTTAAGGATATAATGTTTATAAACTGAATATATTCTGTTCTCCGTCTGAAAAAAAAAAGACAAAAAGAGACACGCAGATAGACAATTAGAATGAAGATGTCTATTGGAGTGTTTGCTTTTGCTATTATAGATGATGTCGTTGTTGTATTGTTTTTATTTTGCTTTGTTTTCCGGGAGCTCTCCAATCTTTCTACCATGGATTCTACTGACATTAGGGAGGGCATGTATGTAATCGATCGAATGGGTTTCCCTTGTCGATTTAACGACAGTAAGACGATGGATGCACTCAAGGAACCAGGGGGGGGGGGGGGAGGGTCCCTTACCGCATCTTACTTGAGTCAATCGCTTAAAAAGCCATTGATGTGTCTACAATGAGTTCGTTCCTCTTAATGGGGGAAAATTAGCGAAGATAGCATTTCCTCGTCAGGAGGGGGAGGAGGGGGGGGGGGGGGGGAGGCGCCGTTGGGGTGTGGTACTGGTTGCACACGGGATGGATGATGAATTGACCCAGGCAGGTGGAATCCGCCACCAGCCACCATGGAAGCACCCGTAATGATTCCAGCGGAAGTTTCGTGTGGTTAATGCTTTAATAGTGTGCAAGACTTGATCTCCCCATGATTCTGTTGTTAAGCTTGAGTCCATACCTGCTGCCCCTCCCTGCCACCCTCTTTATACGCCACTTCTTCTCTGCAGAAGCAATTTGCACTCGCTTTTGTCCCCTCAACGGATTCCGGAGTGTTTCACGTTAGGAATCTCAGTTCCCAAAACGTGCTGAGTATTCATTCAAGTACTCAGTACCCGTTGACATATTGACAAGTGCAAGGCTGTGGGAGGGGGGGGGGCGCACTTTGACTGATAAAGAGGTAAATAGATAGCTAGATAGGTAGGTAGAAAGCTCTTCATTGCTTGGAAGCAGCCTCTTCAGATATATATATATATATATATATATATATATATATATATATATATATATATATATATATATATTATAGACAGATAGATAGATAATACACAGATGGATAGATAAATAGATAGATAGACAGGGGGAGAAAGGATGTAAAGATCACTAGTAACTTATTGGCGAGTGGGAGGAGAGCTGCGTTTCACAATATTTCGTCTATGCGTGAATGAGATGCATCTCAAGCTTTTGCTGCCCTATAAACAGTATGCAATCATATTCATAATTTTGACATATTCTTTCTTTACTTACAAACCTATGACACATATGTCTGGATACTCGCCGGAAGCCTTTCTATCATGAAATCACACAGCGCACTACACGTTTTTAGAGCTGAGTTGCGTGACGGGTGTGTGTTAATCCCCATTAGAGTTATTGATTTGTCCCCGCATCATGAGGTCCTCCTTTGTGTCACGTGACTTGCGTGAATTTGGTATATACGAACAATGTATTCATTCATACTGGAATTGAGAAACGGAAATAGTACTAACAGGAGTATAAGAGAAGACTATATGACCCTGCACCTCAAAACAAACAAAAAGTCGCCAGACATGAATTTTTAGTTAAGACCATATTCTGAAAGAGCAGACTTTAAGCTTTAAAATGATGTATAACTCAAATCAAATGGACTCTCCTAACTTATCTAAATATTGGAAAGAAAGCACAAACTCAGGAAAAGTGTGAACTGAGAAAAGAGGCTCGGAAGTACAGTGTCTATTCAAGCGCTTAATCTTTACCAAACCGTGCAGGCTGTGCGATGAATGGGACAAAAAAACAGGAAGTAGACCACCAGAGTAACAACAATGAAGGGATTATCAAATTAAACTGAAATTAAACATGGCTCATTAACACATTCTGTCCATAATTAATGCCAACTTTCAAAGCAGTAGCACTATCCTTTCAAAAGTTATTAGAGTTGAAAGTGAAGAGTGTGAACAAGGTTTTTTTAGAAATGAAAAAGGGATTCTAAAGATACATCTAATCACACTCTTCTACCAAAAATGTTTGAGATAAACTGCTAAAAAAAACACACTTTCCTGCCCGTTTTATGATACCAAATTTTAGCATAACGTAAAAGAGAACCCGCTCTTTCAGAAAATATGAAAAAGTCAAATTCGGCTAGGTTGACCCATTTCACTTATTTTCAGTCCTCATGCAAAATCAGTGTGTGCGACTTTATGTTCGTTTTGAGGTGCACGGTCGCACACACACATACACACACACACACACACACATATATATATATATATATATATATATATTATATATTTCTCTCCACCTCTTTAAAACATGAAAGAATAGCACACATTGTTAACGTTCAAGCATACCTAATAACAAGAATTTCTCAGTTTCAATAAGAACAAACAAAAAGTGATCAACAACGAGATTAAAAAAGAATTGATATTAGCATTGTAGAAATGCAACAAAATCAACTACGCGTTTTCCATACCTTTCACTTTACACCCATGAAATAAAATAGGCTAATAGAAACAAATTTCTTAATTTCACAGTCTTGAAACTTAGGAATTAAATACACTTTATCATACTGGAAATATTTGCGAATTTAAAGGCGCATCACAATCACTACGCCGTAAGCTAAAACGTAACCGTTTATGCCCCTGATAAACAGACACCCACGTGGCTGGGTGAACATGAATCAATATGTACCCAGACATGATAGATATTGATCGTTTGGCAGACACGCATGCAAGTGTTATGGACAGATCATGTATATATATATATGTATATATATATATATATATATATATATATATATATATATATGTATGTATTTATTATATGCGTTATGTTCCAGACTTACACGGCGATTAAGCCCTTGCGTGTCAGGGACCTGGAACAGTCACGCTATGATGTTTACTGCTCCAATCAGCATTCAAAGCATATTATATATATATATATATATATATATATATTTATTTATTTATTTATATAAGGGGTTAATCGCAGATTAAGGAAAAACATTCAAACAGCAGAGGGTGAAACTTGTATGTATGTATGTGTGTGTGTGTGTGTGTGTGTGTGTGTAGGTTTTTGTGTGTTTGTGAGGATGAACATGACAGAGAGAGAGAAAAAAAGAAACTGATAGGATCCACGTTGAAAAGTATTTCAAAAAGATAATAATCTTTGTTGAAATGGTCACACAGAAAAAAAAAATTACATAGAAAAACTATGTGAATGGAAGAAACAGGTTGGACAATTTGCCTCATTTCTTTTTTTATCCCGAAAACCTAATGGAATTTTCAAATTAAATATTTCACTTTGTTTGAATATGATGAGATGTAAAATCGTATAACTAGAAATGAATTTATGCAACAGAAGCAACTTACTCATCTTTCTGCTGTCATCCCTGAATTGGTAGATATCAACGAACGAGGAGAAAACGCAACAGGCAGGAGGTCTACTAAAAAAAAGTGGGGGGGGGGGGGAGCCGAGGGAAAGAAAATAAAAATGAAGTTAAAAACACTGCCTCTTGAACAGCATTCTTATCCGCAGTAATAATTGAGTTTGGGCGAAACAGCTCACGCTTTTTCGCGGCGCAAGGTGAACATAGGCCTCACTTTTCGATGCTGCCCTTTCTTTATGAAGCCATCAAGACAAGGGGCGAAGTGTAACGATTCATAAACAGCACAAGAAGAAGACCCGGCATTTTTTTTTTCCGGTGACAAAATTACTCCACATCCAAACGTTGCTCGTGCTCCCGAACTTCGTTACTACGCTATCCTACCGCGGTATAAATTTCACTTAACCTGCGTGAACGAGAACACACACAAAAAAAAAAAAGAAAAAAGAATGATGAAAAAAAGAAGAAGAAAAGACGTGTATTGATTACGACGTGTTTACCTTTTAAACAAAAAAGAAATAAAATAGGAAACTGGGATTTCTGTGTCGCGATTACGCGGAGAAAGATAAAAAAAGGAGATCGAATACAAAAACACCCAGGTAACAATAAAAATGTTTGAAACAAGAATAAGATTGATGATGCATGCGAGCTCCCGATAACATTTTTTTTTTTTTTGCCATTTCGGTGGTTGGTAAATACCGGTTTATTTTTTGTAACATTCAGGGGAAAAAGGAATCTAAAAAGGTGAACAAAATGGGACTCTTATATAAGATGAATCCGAGGAAGTAATACAAGTGGGTTAGACGAGGAAAGGGATCACAAGCACATACACACATACACACACATTTTCTCTGGATATAAAGAGTTAGATCCCAAAATAGGTTATGCGCCATTTTGAAAAAAAAAAAAAAAACATGAAGGAAATGACGAAATTGTCTAGAAGTTATGATTACAAATGTCCTATATCTTTTTTTTTTTTTTACAATTGTATGTGTTTTAAGAAGCTTCAATTACATATATATTACATTAATAAGAATGGAGATAACTTGTTTTTCTCCAATACTATCGAACTCTTTTTGTTGTATGCATTTCCTCTCAAATTCATATACACGCGCTTACGCTCACACACAAACAAACACACAAAAATGAATAATTTTGGATATAGAAGAGCAGATTAAGAACTGACGAAAAGTTCGTAAAATCATCTCAAAAGAGAAATAATCGTTAGAAGGAATAATTACTGATGGAGAGGTGGATATGGTTTCGACTTTAGAGATAGATATAGAAGGAAAGAGAAAGGGGTAAATAGAAGATGATTATGTGGAGGGAATCTCTTCAGTTTTTTCCTTCCACGCTTATCTTCTTTCTTTTTTTTTTGATTAAATAGAAGAAAGCTGCTTCGTGATTGCTTGCGTGTGTGTGTTTGTGAGTTTTTCTTTTTGTTCTTCTTTTCTTTGATGGGCAATTTGCAAAGTGTTGACAGTTCAGCAGTTAGTTACTGTTTTTAACGAGACTGCAAACTACAAGCCCTATTTTTAGCAGTTTCCTCCATTTCTAACAACTTTGCGGCGATAAAGTCACGACATCTTGTATTTCACTTCAGTTCATGATATTTTCCTTCATCAAAATGTTTTGTTGATTTCCTACCATAATTTGTGTTCAAATGTCTCACTGCAATTACAATTGTGTTGGAAAAAAATAAATAAAACAGAGATAAAGGCAAAACTAATTGTTCCTCCTATAAGAATGACATTACCTCTTAATTCCTCGATCATGTTGTACTCTCACTAGAAATTAGTGAGATTGTTTATTTTTGTAGCGAAAACCTTCCCTGCTTGGCATTTCTTGAAATACCCAAAAACTCCCACTTTCATCCCAATTAATGTCAATTAATGTACCAATAAAGCTGCATGACATACCAGGGCTATGTTATTGCACCTTGTGCATCCAACAGCATGGACTGTATATATTTCAGATCCAAGAGAAAGCATGCATAAAAACGGTGCCCTGCTGATAGATTACACACACACACACACACAAGCAAAAACAAAAACGAAAGGACAGAAAAGCAAAGCAAAGCAAACTTTCATAATCCTCTGGAGAACCATGCCCTTTAAAATCAACATTTCTTCGGGATTTTGGGAATTTAGAATGTCATACGAGTCTCCATGATTGTAACAAGTCGTGTTGACGACAGACCAGCTTGAGAATAATTCATTTTCTTTTAGGAAATCGGGCTATATGTATAGGGACCTACCTGGGAGTGTTTTTAAATATTTCGAGTGCAAACACAGGGAATATTATTTCGCGCGAGATCGGACAATGGAATGGAAAACTAGTCATCAATCATATAGCTGGAAAATTACAGAGATTAATGTCAATATAGAACGTAAGTGTTTGCCCATTTTGCCCGGAAGGGTTTCGATACTTAATAGTCTTGCACAACCTACCACAGACATTCAGAAACACCTTAACACACCCTTGAACACACACACATTCCAATTTTTCCTTTCGTTTCCGGACATTTTGAATTAACGGTGCACTTGTCTGTGGTCGGTTATTTTTTTTCCCCACATGATGTGAAATTACATTAATCGTCTGGAATGTTTCTTTATGTTGGCACATTGTTTATTTCGCAAGAATTGCACAGGTTGGCAGCCTCCACATTTGTGTAGGCGTAATAATGATTGAAGTATATACCTTCCTGATTTCTGTACACCCATATCACCCCCCCCCCTCTCTCTCTCTCATTCCTTCTTTCAATGGTAATATCAGAGAGGGAGAGAGATAACATAAGAGATCATAATCTATTCTTCCCCCCTCCCTCCTTCTTTCTGTCACATGTCTTCCCCAATCTTTCTTTTTTCTCTCTCTTTCACTCCATTAAGGTTTCTTTTTTCCCCGCTCTGTTTTCCGTCCGGTTCTTTTTTTTTTTCTTCCGAATCAATTACCTGCTCCGCCCTGTTCCAAACCGACAACCTTTTCTGAGCGTTGTTTGAAGATTCGGTTTCGGTTTTCCTCGGCTTGGCGTGCCTGAGAAAATAAATACAGAAAACAAGGGCAGGAACGCAAATTGACGCAAGGAGTCGCATGCGGTAATAACATTAGCGGATCGTCTCACCCGTCAAGCCTACCGTAATTTGCTTGCAGTGTAAAGTGCATTTTTCACCAAACTTGCAGTGAGCAGCTATTTTCTTTTATCCCTTGTGACCAATATGCATATGTTCGTGTGTGTGTGTGTGTGTGTGTGTGTGTGTATGTGTGTGTGTATGTGTGTGTGTATGTGTGTGCGTGCGCGCGAGTGAGTGAGTGTGTCTGTGTGTCTGTGTGTCTGTGTTTGTGTGTGGTTATTGTCAAAATCATTTGATTACGAATGTTCTGCCGTGTTTTTGTTTTCTCTATTTCTACTTCGATTTCTCGGGGGAGTGGTAGTCTAACTTCTGAACATGAATATTTGATTGGCCATGAAAAAATGATATGTTTATCATGTCAATTACTTTATCCGTTCGTACCTTGTGTTAATGCTATATTAAATGAAGCGTCAAATTGAAAGACATAACATTCTGATCATTGACGATTATTGGGATTGATTTTATGACTTTTGACATACATTATTAATTGTGACATGAATAGAAATTAGAAATAGAAATGTAAAATGCGAATCAGAATGAAATAAAATGACGTTATTGTCAAGATTCATTGGTGATGTATGTTCGGTCGCGATTTATGTTTGTTTGTTATTATTTCACACTTTTTAATTTGCTCGACTTGAGGAGAGTCTGATTTTTTAACACTATTACAACATGAATGTTTGAATGGTCAAGAAAATGACTTTGTCAATCATTTCATTTACATTCAATTTTCCTGCATTGTTTGAATGCTGCATTAAACGTAGCGTCAAATTAAAGACATTAAATTTTTATGTTTACGAGGTGGGATGGGTTTTATGACCTTTAACATAAAAATTATTTTGTGAGATTAATATAAATTCCAATCTCTAAAGAACTCTCAAAATAAAAATTACCACAAAATAAGATGTCATTGTCAAAATTATTTGATGAGAAATGTTCTGTCATGTTTTTTGTTTGTTTGTTTTTCACGCTGTCTTGGTTTGAATGGGCATGAGAAATGACTATGTCTATCGTTACAACCAAATTAACCTTTCGTGACTCGTGTGAATGCTTCATCAAATGTTGCGTGAAATTAAAGGACATGTAATTTTTATGTTTTGAATTCGGATCGGTTTTATGACTTTTCACATGGACAATGCGACAATGTGAAATAGATATTATTTCCAATCTCAACAGCTTTTTTCAACCCCCAAAATACAACCTAGATTAAAACAAGGAGGCATAATATGCTATGCGTTTATCATAGCTGCAGGTAGAGAGACACTCGATTAAAGATGAAATGCATTTCTCCCAAGAAACCAGTTGCACGATTCCTTCAAAATGCCATTTCCGCGAAGTGTTTTAAGGATCAATATGCAGATTCAGATTCAGATTCAGATTTATTCAACACTTTCAGTATAAAACAAAACAAACAAACAGGAGAATACAGAAAATTGACAACACCATAATAACATGAATAACAAGAAAAAATGATCACAATAAGCATCAGTACGAAAATAAAATACATTTGGAAGTGTTCGGAGACAGACAGAAAGGCTATGCCTTATATAAAAGTCCTGTCCCCATACTATTTCACTCATAAAATATTAAAATACTGAATGAGTACATTTCTTTATGAGTTAATACACACATACATACGCGCACATACACACACACACACATACACACATACACTGACATATTTTACAAGAAAAAAGTTTATCACACCATTTCGGCATTCTGATTTAAAACATGCAATCTTAATTTTCTTTTAAACACATGAAGATGTATCCATTCCTGTTCATGTTTTCTTGAGTCTTGTATTTTCTTGTATTATCTAAGCAAACTTGTGATTAACGCTTCAATGTTTGCATTCTAGCTTTGGATGTGTTAGTTGTCACAACCTCTTGAGCGACTTCTAGAGTTTGTTTACAAAAGAAAAAAAGACTTAAAAAGGAAATGTTCGATGAGATGTCTATGCTTTTATAGGACTGTCCTTACGGGAAGGGATTTGATTCCACTTTCTAACACCAATTCCTGGAGACTTGCGTAATGCAGGAGGGGGTAATACCTGGCGAAGTGGACTCTCTATTTTCCCCATCTTTTTAGCATGGACCGTGGTTTCAATATCACCAAAATACCACTCACTGGTTTCAGATTCGTCGTTAAGTTTGTTCCAGCATTAACCCCCTGATCTCTAAGATGGGATCTGGAATACTGCCCCTACCACACCCTTCAGTCCACCCCTCTTCAACCCCCTTTTATACCACATCCTTTCATGCATCCTTCGCCCCCGCGCGAGCAGTCCTTATGCGACACAGACTGGTCTATCTTTCTACGGATACTCATTTAGATGGCTTACAGCGGCAGTGTACGTTATAATATAGACCAAAAGAACAACATAATAATCGCGGTACATCTCTACAGAGGAATATTATGAAATATTGATCAGCAAATTTCCAGCATATGTCAAATCAATCAAGCGAGCAGTCGTAGGCGTGTGTGCTTTGATATACCAGCTCCTCATGTGTGTACTTACACCCTGCAAAGTCATTACAAATAATGCAGAAACGTGTTACTGTATTGTTCCCTGGTGAGCAATACGTCTAAATTTAAACGTGATTACGCGAGAGTTCTTTCCAAGTAGTGTAGTCCCTGTCATCACCTCAGATTCAAATTACCTCCACCATGTAGAGTTCTTTCAAACGTCGGCCTGCCCAGAGCAATCAGCGTCGAACAGTCCCAGTAATCAATGACTCGATGGTGTATTAAAAGTATTATTTACCATTAGTAGATGAAACAAAAACCCAGTTTTATTGCTTCAAAAATAGGTGTTTAACAGTCCTCAAACGCAAGTTAGGGATAAAAACAACCAATGTAAAAATGTTAATCAGTTTAATCAATGTTAAGTATTGTTAAATTATGCAAAATAATGTAAACAATAGTTATAATAAAAAATTGTTCCTAGAATAAACTGTCTACAGTTGTGGTTTATTGAGGAAAAAGAGTGGTATCTCCTTATGTCTTAGGCTTTATTGCGAAATTTTGAGATGGTAGGATGTTTTGTGATACATCTGACCTACACACGTGCATCAAATGTGATAACTCGAACATCTTTTAAATGATGTTCGTTATTTCGAAGGTTCATCAATGTGAAAATAAGATAAGGTCCTTTATTCCGAAAATGTAAAAAAAGAGCGTATAGTAACAAACCTTCGGAAAAACGAACCTTATTTTGTTAGCGGACAAACGAACCTTCGGAATAACGACCCTTATTTCATTTTCTGAATTACGAACCTTCAGAAAACGAGCTGTAATCCAATTCAAGCCGGTACCCTACGGGACTGCAATTTCTTTTCCCACCGTATCTTCAGTTCCCCATATCTCCTCTGTACTCTCTGAAGATCCTACGTTTTGACGTTACATACTGTGTAGAGATAATCATCGTGGAAGGGGGGGGGGGGTGTTGTTTGAATTGTCCCATGGCATGCAAGGACGAATATATTTATGCTGAGTTCGTTCAAATATTTATCCTTCTGTAGGACACCTTTGCTCGCACCTGTAGACCTCTTGAAATTTTGATGCCGAATTGCTGTATTTGAACATGATGGTAGTTTGACTTGAACTCGGCTTCCAGTACTCTTGGCCGCGGCTCCCACTCCCCGTGGGCGTAGGAACTCTGCATGGCAGTCGTCGGGATGTGCGCCTGTATCTTCCCTGTGTGTGTGTGGGGGGGGGGGAGGGGAGGGGGTTGAGGGATTCAGAGACAGGGTGGGGTGGGAGGGGGGATAGCGGGAGGAAGGGGACGTCGTATGATGAATTCCTGGCCGTCTAACCAGCCAATGATATTTCGAGTCATTTTTTTTTTCTCATCATTTTCGAACTTTCAAGGGGATTTCCGGTCGAGTTAATAGTCTGAGAAGAAAGAGTAAGACGTCACCAGCACATCGAATAATTTTCGATTTAAATCAGCTAAAAAGTAATGAAGTTTTGAAAATGTTTTGCTGGTGTTTACAAAACGCTTTTCGAACTGTCGATAGGAATATGAAAATTTGATTATGATGATCCTAACATCATGAATTTGATTATTTGAGTGATCATTAATCTGAATATTTTTCGGCCAGGAATACATTTTGCTTTTCAGTTTCACAATAGACAAATTGAATTTCTGTCAATTACTTTCTGTACAAGATCAATGAATAATTATGTGGTGATGACATAATCATCTTTACTCATATTATGCATATAATTCATGTCAACTGTTCAAAAACTGTTTTGCAAAAATTAGCCAAAATTCAAATGCCTCTCAAGTTCTTACGAAATTTCCATGGCAATGCGATTTTATCATGGTGTCTGCCTTTTTTTCACCCTCTGAAGACGAAAGCGACGATGGGGTAATTGTCCAATTACAAATTCACAAAAAGAAAGAAAGAAAGAGAATGCAAGACAGCTGGTACTAAAGTAATTATTCTTTTCTGGCTATAAGCTTGTTGTGTGTTAAGCTTTAAATACTGAATTGAATTGAAATAGGAAACGAATTACTAACAATATCTTTAATTATTAACAAAAAAAGAGGAAAGAACTAGCCGCGCCATGACGCATTATCGTAACAATATGTTTTTCTTTATTTAATGCGGTGTGTTCTTTGCATATTTCCGGCCATGAACGTAATAAGGGAAGACGTTCTCCCCATTCGTGACAGCATCTGTAACCACAGTAATAAAGCCAATCCCGGGTTTCCCTGATCACGTTCTTCCAAAACCTGTGAACATTTCATTCGTAATAATTACCTCTGGTTTTCTGCGTTATCATATAAAGGAACTGCTCGTATAATATAGAATTGTAGATCATCAGCTAAAGAAATAGCTAGACACTCGGAAATCTGAATAAAACAAGTGAAACTGCCGGTACCTTATCTAAGACAAACTAGTCCAATCTAAAAGCAGGCTGGAGTATCTGGCTGTCTAACCTTCTCTCTAAGCCCCGCCATCCTTTTTTTTTTCTCCTCCACTCTCTCGTCGTCGTGGAGTGGAAGATCCCAACCCAGAGGCGAACTTGGCGCCAGATTTTCGGCGCCACAAATCCCGTCACCACTGGGGCCTAGGATCCGTCCCAGGATGCACCTTTTTCTTAAGCCCATGGATTCAACGGCATGTTGTTGGTGACGGCCGGCGCGGTCACCTGTGTGTCTCGGAGCGACAGCGGGCTGGTTTTCCCTGTGACACCACGCTGCCAAAAATACGCTGGTAGAAAATCCGACGAGACTTTGGCGGGCACGGTGGGATTTCCGGAGATAAGGAAGGATAACAATGATGGCATTTGGGAGAGAATTAGTTCATGAGGCATTTAGAACGGAGGTAATTTCCATACACTCAGGCAAACGTTGAGCCCCTCCCGCCTACAGCAGGAACAGTGAAAAAAAAGAAGAAAATAGCTAATCAAAGATATACGAAACCAAAAAAAGGAAAGAAACAAGAGCGTCCTCGCGCGCCCAAAGACACATCCACACACACACACATACGCACACGCACACACATAAAGGTACACACATATAGAAAAAGGACGATAATCTTATATATGGAATTTTTTGATTTTGTGATCAGCACAGAACAAAAAGCATGATAGTACTTCTTAAACTCTATTCATTAATCAAGTAATTTTTTGAGGTACAGATGTCGAGTATTAACAGAAAGAGAGAAATGGGGAGTCAAGGGATGAAGAATGGGACAAGAGATGAAACAAAAGAGAATGAAAGGGGACAACAGGAGAGGGGATGTTAAGACAATACCGAGTAGAAGAGAGGTGCGAATGGTTCTCCTTTTAAGGGAGCGTGTAGTTTTGGTTGAGACCTAACTTCAGGTTTCTAATATTTTTTGGTGAGATAATGAAAAAACCTCTCATGAAGTATGAAAGAGCATGTAATTCCAAGAGGTTTAAACTTTTATTTGATGAAAATTGGTTTCAAAATGGCTGAGTTATCTAAAACAGAGCATCCACCTTTTATTACGATTGCTTTGTTTCGGTTCCTCTTAAAATGGTATGCTCTGGACTACTTCATAAGTGATTTCTTCCTCCAAAAAGTTACAAGTCCAATTTTCATCTCCACCAATACTACACAGTCCCTTTAAGTTCGGACTAGAAGTGACAACAACGACATTTCTGGCAGAAGTCGAATTCCAGTTCAATCCTACGGGCACAACATTTGTCCTCTTTATTCAGCAGCTAAAATAACCTTGCACAGCCACTAATTTACTTTCTTGTCGACTATTTCTGCTCCGAACTGATACCGGTGGCTTCCCTTTGGCTAAGTTTTGAACTCGGTGAAGTTATGGCATGTGTATTTAATGTCAGGCTGGGATCTATTTCCATTTAGCGTGTTTGTTGACTGTTGTCCCTCCCTATTTGACGTCGGGTAAAAAGGAGAACGGGAAAAAAGCGACTTAGTGTATAAAACATCTGGAATAAGGAGTTGCCGATACAACGAGTAACCATACTGCGTTTGGATGCTTTACATGATGGTAATATTGAAAATTATTGTGTGATTAATGACAATAAGCTTGGAATATTTAAATATCTTATTGTTTCCACAAGCGTGTGTTTGTTATTGCACGTATAGGCCTTCATATTAAATTGACGTACCTTCAGCTACATCGGTTTTTCATGTGCACGTATGTCCCTTGCCATCACAGTGTTTTCGTGCAACATGACGGGTTGATATCGCTTCGGTGTAATAAAGTAGATATGCTATATTCAATAGTTTTGTTCCTCTTTTCCTTTTCGTTTTCTTTTACAAAGTGTATAATTGGATACACGAGGCCTAAGAAAAAGAAACAAAAACAAAAACATGAAAAAAAAACCCGACAAAACAATCGCAAAATGCAGCTTAAAATAGGCCTGCACATAGTACAGCAGTTACCCACTAATATCGAAAGTTTCGAATGTTGGTCGTTATTGGTTATTATGTCATTCCATGCATCGCTTATCAATAATATCGTTTGGTTTTCTTCTTTTTTAAAGTATGTATAGTTTTAATGCATGTGATACCGAGCTTTCGTCCTCCCCCGTCCTTTCTTTCCATCCCTGTAAATCAGTAAGCTCTGCAACTTTCGCGCTGTCGCTCAATGTTTTGTAACATGATTTCCTCACAGCCAGAAAATGTGTACAGTCGGATATAAAATGGCTATGATACCTGGCTGTAACTGCACAACATCCGAACCAAATTTCCTTCAGTGGAAAATGGCCCTGAAAATCCCGCGGTCCTCGTATAATTCAATCACGTGCCTAAACGCTCGACGCAAGTTCCCGGAGCCAAAAGGCGTTTAAGTTTTCGCATCGTGTGGGTACTTCCCATGTAACCCCCCCCCCCCCCCCCCCCCCCGCCCCGCCCCTTTCTTGTTATTCACTCAACTCCAACTCGCGGTTAGGTTACAACAGAGTACGCGGTGTGTCACCATCTACCGTAGATTGCACGGGAAATATCGCGTACAAATAACAGAGTGACAAGGGAGTTGTTTTACACTAGCGAGTATCGTACTGCTGAGCTGAGCATCTTAAATCTCAATTTATATCACAGATGGAGAGAAAAAGATAGAGATAGGGAGACAGACAGAGACAGAGAGAGAGAGAGAGAGAGAGAGACAGAGAGAGAGAGAGGGTGGGGGGGGGTCGCCCAGGTCTTCACGGTCGATTTGATATAATTGCATGTCACGTCTTGTAGGTTCTCATACATTCGGGATGTAGCAAAGCTGTGTGTGATTATGTTGCATCATGCATAGTTATTAACAGGTCCACTCGTGTGTGGGAATGTGTGTGTGTGTGTGTGCTTGTGTTTGAGAATTAGGAGGTTGCATTATAAACGCGCGTTTTTGTGTGTGTATACATGCATGTGTGCGATTGTCAAAATGGATCTCCTTCTTCGGGTTGGTTTTTGCAATGTTGTAATGTGTTGTGTAAGTACGTGTGTTTGTGTGTGCGTGAGCGGGTGCGTTCATTTGTGCATGAGTGTGTACGTTTTTTTTCAGATGTCATAAATATCATAATACTATTGCGAATGACAAGGACATAATGAGCACAATTACCGGTATTCATCCCCCGAATAAGGACTTTACTCAGATACACAACAAGCACGCACACACAATGGACACACGCACTCGTGAAAAAAACAACCAAACAAACAAACTTGAATAAATGATAATAATAAAATAAAAAAGACGCGCGCACAAATAAAGTATGTGTGACTGTCCGTTGCCCAACAGTATGTTCATCCGTACTCTGATAATGATGCCAGATCTTAGATAGAAACAAAATAATTACAAAAAGTCCGAATAGCAAATGTACGCATGATATACATAAGAGTGCGGGTGAGTGGGTGGAGAGAGAGAGAGAGAGAGAGAGGGAGAAAGAAAGATAGGATACAGAAATATCTGGTGATTGTATGAATATGCACGTATGCAATTCATCAATGACATTTAGTGTTGGTTTATTTTTTATTTCCTTCACGCATTCATTTCCTTTCAACATCTGACACGCTTTTTGTAATGAGAGAGTTTATTCCATTAATCCTAACGTCTCGTCTTATATCCCACGCCACCATTGTTCAAAATTACTAGACCAGTCTTTCCCTCCAAAAAAAAAGAACGAAAACAAAACAAACCAGAAAAAGAATGAGAAAAGAGATCGAGAACAAGAAAGAAAAACGATCATTGTGGTTTTAGCATGAAATTTATTGTGGTTTTGGTCATTTTGCGGGATCGGATTCTGCGGTTGGCTCCCCCACTTCCCTCTTACTGTGACATCGCTGCAGTATCTGGGTCACTTTTTTTTTTTTGCTGATTTCTCCGAAGAAGACAGCATCAGCATCGTGATTCAAACGATATGTTTCTTTTTTAAAATGTCTTTTCCCCCTAATGATTAACGTTTTGTTTGCTTTTCTTACATACATGCCTTTAGCTGTCTACATTGCTTACAATCTTCTTCATATCCTTTTTTTTCTCTGTTCTTAAATATGTTTCGAAAGCGGATCTGTTGGCACAATGAACAAAGAAAAAAGAAGATGAGAAAAAAACAAACAAACACACAATTGAATTTGTCTCACAGTAAAAACTTAAGTTACATTTATCAGCTGTCCCTAGGCCCAAAAAGAGGAAGGGGAAACTAATACATGTAACTCACAAAATTTGTACAAATGAAATCAAAAGCTAGAGACAAATTAGATAACACAAGATCTGTTTTGTAGAAATAAGCAAAACTTCACAATGTCATAACTTCCTTATTTTTTATCTGATTTCAGTCAAATTTTTTACCCGTTGAATTTGTAAGATTTTACTCTTTTTTATTCAGTTTTATAACCTATTTTTTGGACTGGATTTCCCCTTTAAGTGTGGCTGAAACAACCCTTCACAAGCCCCTACTTCAATCATCTTATGCACGAGATCTCGGGGCATGCAGTGTTTCGGTTTTGCCTGGTGGCTTTTTGTCCGACCATGTGTTGACCATAACGATAATAACCGTTTGCTATTCGCAACAAGTGGATGCAGATGGGGGGGGGGGGGGGGGGGGGAGGCGGTAAGATGGACTGGGAACCATAATATCACCGCATTCTTAAGGGCAAATATTGTCACAGTAACCAAAAGGATAATGGTCCCCCATCGAAATCCTCCAAGTTCACACTAAGTCTTTATCATCATCCTTTCTTTATTTATTTTTTTTTTTGTTGTTCAGGATGGCGTCTAGTTCCGACTATTAATGTGCGTCATTGCCAATGTCTGCGTTCTTCTTGGCACGTTTTGAGCTACATAGTGTATGAGTAACGAAATCATTCTGTGAATATCATATTGAGGGTAATTAAATGCACCTAGTCATCTTGCAGTCACCGTTCCAAGGTAAAAACGGACCAACTGACCTTATTAAACATACAATAGCAACGAGTTTTAAACGCCACGTACGACACCTGTATAGTAAGTTGGTCTCCATCGTTAGCTAAAAGGCACCCGTCTCTTTACCGAAACTCCACGATGCCTAAAACAAATGAAAGCTGTTACCTATCATTTCCCACGAACCATAATGCTCGGGATGTGTCCTTTTCCTTCCCAAAGTTAAAATATGCACGTGCAAATTAATGCATCACCGCAAAGAGTTTCCATTCGCCGTGCCATTCTGTTAACCTTGATTACTCACAATGATGCAAGTAATTAGTTGCCCTTGCGTGATGACGAAATAAAGAATCGAAAAAATAGTTCAAACGAAAGCGCCAGACCATTCATTTTAATTTGGGTAGAAAATGCGACCACGATGATCAGCCACAGAGAGTTAAAAAGAAACCCTCGGTATATACCAAATCGCTCGGATTGTGCCTCAGCCTTTGGTACCCAAATGTGATTGGGAGTATACTCATTGTGAATAGGAAGCAGGTTAACGATAGCGAAGTACACGAGAGCCATCTAGCTAATCGCTTTGATTAAGTACGTTCAGGACCAGTCCGAGCTATTTTAAGGCTTTTATCTGATGTAAGCGATCGGAAAATTAGTCACTTGAAAATGGAGGGGGGGGGGATCCACTAACAATAAGAATCATGCGCCCATGTAAAGAGCTTGCCTGATCCACTCATCTTTCTTTTCGAAAATTCTTCCCTGCCTTGGATCTGTTTGTAACAGCTATAACTTCCAATCATAATTACATTTTCCTAACATATCATTTATCAAATTGTTATCTTCCTTTATGTTTGCTGAAGTTCTTCTAAGATTGTTTGGTATCCCTTCAAAAACTGGCATGCTCGCCGAACATATTGACTCACAACTATTCTGTAAAATCCACGGAGAGACGCATTAATTCTTGACAAATTTCTGTTCACTTTCAGGAAATCCTCAAAAGTTCAGTCACTGCAAACGGGTTCTAATTGTGGTCTCTAGACATTTCTAAGAAGGAAGCGAAACCTAATAGCTGGTATTTGGATAATCTTTTCTCTCTTTTTATTTTTTACCTGGCCATTTTCTTCTCAAATCATGCTTAGTTGTTCATTATCACATTGCATTTCTCTGTGGAATTTCGTAAAAAGGAACTTCAGTAAGAGAACGTTAGAAATGCCAAGGGAACATGGACAATGCTTTAACGTTTTCCCTACTAACGTTAATTGTGCATCTGCCCCAATCGATTTAGCGCCCGACGTGCCAATTTTTAAAGACTGGTTTTTAAACTTGCGTCTTTGTGAAGACTCGACTTGATGCATTAAGTTTGTTATAGTTTAACCAGTGTGTTTGGGGGTTTTGTCATATACTGTTGGTGGCAGTCTTTACTAAGACTACCACTTTTTCGCAGACAGCGGTGCAACTTTAACATTATTTGCATAGATATCTGAACAAGAAGGTCATGGTTAGCAAATGATCACTGGATGGTTTCGTTAAGAACAAGGATCAGGATTGAGATGAGGATGAGATGGGGGGGGGGGGTGGGGGGGGGTGGGGGGGGGGGAGCTGGCTGGCTTTAGAGCAGGTGCGTTAGTTTCGGTCTCAGGGATTGAGTGATATTTGACAAACAGGCCACTGCACTCTCCTGCCGAGATCAGATACAGGAAACTTCGCTCGTGGCGTCTCATGAGTCCCCACCCCCCCCCCCCCCCGCCCCCACCCCACGTTCTTTTTTCTTCATCTTTTTCTTCTTTTTTTTTAAATGTAAAAGGCGCCAACATTATGGTTTGATTGGGACAGCTTCAGCAAGATTAAACCGGAAAAACTACCGTGTTTTATGTAATACTGCTGCATCCACGTGATTGTGACCATTTGTGTGTGTGTGTGTGTGTGTGTGTGTGTGTGTGTGTGTGTGTATGTGTGTGTGTAGGAGGTGGGCTGGTTAGGTGGTGTGTATGCGTGACTTTGTCTGAGTGTGTGGGTGGGTGTGTGTGCGCCCTCGCGGGCTTGTGCCTATCGCATTGCAAAGCCATTGCAGGACAAATGCATGCAGTTCTCCAGAACGCAGTCATTATCAATCAATTGCGAGGGGGAAGCCCGGCAGAAATTTGTAGGCTCTAACTGTCGTTAGGACGTTACACTAGATCACAAACATGACATCAATATAATACATTATGAGCTCATCTACGTTGATATGTCCCATCACAGTGGTCATGGCATTTGTACGGACAAAGCGTAAACAAGCATAATAGAAATTATTTGTACCGCACTTCATCCTAACAGCTACCGCATTAAAAATATAGAGGGTAGGGGTCTCAGTTCTCCAGTACCTGCTCAGCATACACCCGTTTGGTTTTGCGTTAATATCTATTTCAGCCATTACTGAGGACGGGGTGGGGCTTCCGTAATACTACTAGCATGTCTTAATTATGCAATGTACGCACTGACATAGCAATGCACCTGACTTAATTGTATAACCTATTGGATCATCTTTCCATCTTATTGCGTAAGCCCCCCCCCCCCCCCCCCCCCAACATGGCCGGAATAAGTTACAGTGTTTGAAAAAACGAATAGGTCATATAGTTCTTACGCCGCCACCGAATAAATGATAATTGTAAGCTTAAAGGGATGGTACAGTATTGGTGGAGATGAGAATTGGGCTTTCAACTTTTTTGCGAGATACCAAGAAAACACTTATGATATAGTACAGAGCATACCATTTTAAGAGGAATTCAAGTTTATTTGATAAAATCGGGTTTGGAATGACTGAAACATCCAAACACAAAGTAAAACAAAGCGATCGTAATAAAGTGTGGGTCCCACACTTTATTAGAATCGCGCTTTTTTGGTTATCTCAGCCATTTCAAAACCAATTTTCATCAAACGTTGAATTCCTCATAAAATTACATGCCCTTTCATGTTTCATAAGAGGTTTCTCACTATCTCACACACACAAAAAAAAAATGTTAGAAACATGACATTAGGTCTCAGCCAAAACTATAATATCCCTTTAATGGAGTCTACACGATAGTACATCACGCGATACCCTATGAGCGCAAATGCATAATGTATAATCACTCTTCAAGTCATAGATCAACCATTTGCAGGTTTGGCAAAAGATAACCATTTGGTTTGAAATCATAATCATCAAATTGAGGGAAACATAATCTATCAAACAGATTGACCATCACTATATTCCAAAAGCAGCTGGTGGCTTGTGGACACCTCCAAAAGAACTAACCTGTCCCCCACTCCCCTCCCCGCCCCTCCCTTCTCCTTCTTACTTCTCCTTGGAAATATATCTTGTATCTTGTGGTAATTACTCTACCGGGTGTCCCCCCCAAAAAAACAAAAAACAAAAAAACAACAACAACAACAACAACAACAACAACAACAACAAACAAACAAACAAACAAAAACAGAAACAACACAAAACAGAACAAAACAAAACAAAACAAAATCCGCAAAGATATCTTTGAAAAAATGGCAAATCAATCCAAATACAAATTCAGGGTTTGAAACTTTAACTTATAACCTAGATCAAACAGAAAACCCCATCCGATTTGCTTCAGTGGTCAAAGAGAAATGAGGATCTTTCTAGATCATGTCAGGAATCCCTTCTCTCCAAGTTCTGTCCATTGTGTCCACACGTTAATATGCAGTTCCAAGAGCATCCAAGTGCTAAACTTGGAAGAATCAGACCCGGTGAATGACATGCTTTACAACGATCCACATTTAACCAAATTGAATAGGGTTTTTCAGCAGAATATAGTTAAGATGCTATATTTGTATACCCTGAAATAGCATTCAGACGGTTTAATCATATCTATTGAAAGTTACTCACGCGGAAATGTAATCGCAGTTTTCATCTTAATTTATTTCTTTTTTAAGGGGAAGGGGGCATATTGCACAGAAATAATTACGTTAAATTTGGATCACGTTTCACCGCAAAAAGTGATATCTCCCATTGGGCGATAGGGGAGGGAGTCGATATTGTCTTTTTTCGTTTCTTTCTTTCTCTCTGTTTCCCTTATGCTCCACTTGGTATGTGAACAACTGTTGCCGGCATTGGGACATCTGCCGAGTAAAAATTTTTCTTACTACATATGACTACTCTATAATGGACGAGTTTTTTTGCAATATCATCTTAGCTTCAACAGCAAGAAATTTCTATTTGGGGGATTTTGTTCCCTTCTTTTTCTTTAAGTATCAAGGGAAGTGTAGCACTTTACGTAATCGGCGTCTTGGGGCAGCGAGAACAATGCCTTAGGAGGTGGGGTTGTTCATTCTGGATTTTTTTTTTTTTTTTTTAGAAATCGTCAGTTGAATCCGAATTGTAATTGAATGACGAATTACATCCTAAGAAATGCCGTGCGTGAGCCCCCTTCCTCCCCATCCCTTAATAGAGAGAAGAACAATAGAAAATCCCCAAATGAAAGCCTTGGGATAAAAAAACAAAAAAAAAACGTTTTATTTTCTTTGTCTAGTTATTTTTCGTTGCTGTTGTTGGTGCGGGTAAATCAAATTGATTTTTTTTTTCTCAGAAATGTCACTCTGAATCCTTTTTGGGCTGATTAATCAGAGCCCTACATTTAAGAAAAGCTCTGAAAATAAGAAGTAACAACATATCCAAACATGGTATCTGGACTACATTTCTAAAATGAGACAGAAATTAGACTCCCGTATAATGGATTACAGTTGTCGGCATTTTGTGCTCGCAATTACCATGTGATTAAACGAGGTTGTTTGTCTAGACCTATAGTATGTCGTCATGAATAATTTCGGGTGATAAACGATTTCACTTTATACTCACATGAACCTGACGTCACACGAACTGACAAGATGAGATGAGTACGCGCTCAAACGTTTTTATTTTTCCTCAATAGTAACTGTTATTGATTTCATTAAAATCATTCATGAATCACACCAATCTGGATGTAACATGATTAAAAAAAAAACAATACATATACAATTCTAAACACAAAGAATCCATTTTCCAATTTATTCTGGAAATAATCTCTCTTCAACACGAATAACTCAATTATCAATCAATCCCACTGATAATTTTTATTTTTTTCAAGGGGAAATATTAACATTGCCAAACATATATCCCTAAAATGTATTGGATCATATAACTCATACTCCACAGGTATTATAGGAGCATGAAACAAGATATACAATATACAAATCTAGCATGAAATCATTCATAAAAACCCAAATACAAACACACACACACACACACATGCATACGCACACACACAGATACACACACACACACACACACACACACACACACGCACGCACACAGCCTACGCGTCGGCCTATACATAACCATGTTATATACAGTGAGAATACATATCGTAATGATATGATCCATAATTTAAAAAAGTATATATATATATATATATATATATATATATATAATATTCCGCGAGAGATGAATAAAAAAGTACAGGTGTTAGGATGATTTCATGAATACAGGAGTACATTCATTGGTAACCATGGTTAAACCCCACCTCAGCACTTTGCGATTTCGAGTTCGACGTTGTCGCTCATTATGAATGGGATATCATCATCACGTCTTAGCTTCATAATACATCATTTCTTTATTAAATACATCTTTGATACCATTCGACCCTATGAAAGATGCGCAGTCAGAGAAGCGGAAGAGATTGAAATGGGGAGGGGGGGGGGGGGCTGAGGCGGAGAGGAGAAACCGAGATGAGGGTTTGTGGCAAGAATTTCCTCCTTTATCCGGTCCTGTCGGAGCACCGCACTTCCCGATATCCGATATCTCCTCTCTTTTCCATTGCGGCGCGTTTCCCGAGCAGATGATATGCATTCCTGTCAAACCAAAGCAGGGGGGATATTTAAAGAGCGTGCTTGCTTTGGAAACTCCCGATTGTTCAGCATTTTACTCTTCCACCACTTTACGCAAGGTGTTTCAATGAAATCCAGCAGACACTTAAATAAAGATTCGTCTTCTTAACACCACTGCCGAGCGTTAATGACTGCTCAATTCCTTGCGAGCACAGCGGGCAGACCTGGACGGCGTTCTCCTGAGTTGGGTGGTATCATATCGCGCAAGCACGCTTCCCGCCATTCACTGCGAACAGCAGACGACTCTTGTGTGGAAGTTGGATCGAAATGTGATATAAACGATCCGCCAAAATCGAATTCTTGCTCGTTTTATGCCCCGCACGTCCTCGGTTATTTTCCCCTTGACAAACGGACCATTGTTGAGGTGCTGTCGTATGCTTAGAAGAGGAAGAAAAAAAAAATGCCTGAACGACAGATGTGGATCCGACAAAAAGGTTGATCTTTCAAGAGAGAAAGAAAAAAAAAAACAACCACAGACACAACGTAACAAAACGCACACTCACTGATAAGATAGATAGCAAAATGTTTAAACTCTTTCACCCCGAAGCACAGTTGATTTCAATGTTCATGGTTGCCAGGATACGGCATAACAATTCCATCTTTTTCATCAAATTACTGTGCTTTACAATGGAAAATAGTCGTTAAATACTTCGTGTCTAAATTACTACAGCAGTGGCGTACCATACAAGAATTGACAGTTTGTTGGTACATCCGTGCGACAAGTAAAACCAAAAAACAACGTCGTCGACGACGACGACAACAACAACAGCAGCAGCAGCAACAACAACAACAAAAACAAAAACAACAAACCAGAGTAATGAACAAACATATAAAGGGATAATACATTGCATGATAAAGCTGGTCAATCAAATGTTAGATGTAAATTCAGAGAAGACACGAACACAAATTGCTCATTAAGATTCTTATGACAAAGACATGGCGGAAGCAACAACTGCTATTGGTCTCATAATTCAGGGGCATAGCTATGTGCAGCAGTGGTTGTATTACATGATAGCCATCCCACCTAATAATGTTGTCTTTGAGAAATCAAACGAAATGTACTCGAATTTCACAGCCAACTGCTTATATACATTGATTTTAGTCGCCCTACTTGTTTTTGTATGAAATATATGAACAGGCAAAGAGATAGATTGGCCGTTTTACAAAGAAATAGTGCATGAATTTACGTCCAATTTATCGACATGCGTCTCCTATGTACTCTAGATCGAATAGAAGAAGTCCTTATCGATAAGACGTCTTGGTAAAATCAGCTAACGAGTGAATTCATTGCCCCATGGAAAAGGTGTCCAGTTTACAAGCACCTCGGGTTGGGTCGATACTGATTGCGTTGTCTAGTGCTGACTGCCGGTTGTCCTTCTACGAATTGTCAGCCACCAGACCGAAACAGAAACAACGTGCATTGAAGCAGATATCTTTGTGAACCCAGCCGTAAAACAAAATGGAAAAGAAAAAGAAAATGAAAAAGAAAACAATCCAACAACGAACTTGAAAACCGTTGCATTGATTTAACCATGATAGCGTCAGATAAAACAGCACCTCAACGTACGTAGAGCATTTTTTTTACATTAAAAGTCATGCATTGTTCTTGTTGTTGTTGTCTTTTTTCAAAGTGAATATGAAAAAAAAGGGTGGCAAGTAAAACACTTTGACGTGGACATCTATTACTTCTTCGCGTTTTATTGGCGTCGAGAACGCTTAGCTAATCTCTTATTCATGGTCAATGCGAAGAAGAAAATGGCGTAAATAAATGTATGAGGCTATAGGACCAGGGTCAATATCCAAGAATGCAGATTATGGTGTACATTAGACCATACCATACATTTGACGCAGATCTATCTATATTTCTATTTTTCTGTCGATCTATCCCTCTATCAATCTATCTATCTATCTTTCTATCTATCTATCTATCTATCTATCTATCTATCTATCTATCTATCTATCTATTTTTCTTTCTGTATTTCTATCTATCCCTCTATCTGTATCTATCAATGATTTAATTTGTCTGTCTTTCTATCTATCTATTTATCTATCTCTATCTATCTATCTATCTATCTATCTGTATCTATCTATGAGGAAGCTACCCCTATGCAAGGTTAAGTGTCGTCCTACATTAATCACCCTCCCCGTCAAAAAAGAATGTCTTAGAAGAAAACATCACGATAAAACTGCGTTTTTACAGGACAATCTTGCTCATAGAAAATTACATTTTCCCAATCTTTACTGTCAAGGAATCGTTACACCATCAATGCACCAGTAGACTATAGGTCTAAAATGTATCAATGAATGATAGGACTAAAAGCTCTGTCGTTTTAAAGAGCCATTGGTGAGATCACACTATCAGTTATCGATTCGTGATGAAATGATATCGATATAAGAGCATACTCTTTCGTCACTTCTTGTCCGATTGATGTGCAAGCAACCTAAAAATGCGGACTTGCCGAAACTCTCCCTGCAATAGGTACATTTTATGTCATGAGGGTGTGTGGGAAGATGACTTCTTTTATTACGTTTTCCCTCTTTCCCAATGACGACGAGGCGGTTTCTTCTATAGAGCCAGACACATGGTTTAATTTTAGCCAAGTATGTAAGTAAACTAAGAGAGGGATTTCCGTGAAATCGGAGGTGTATGCAAATTACGCACGCACTACAAAACACCTGCCACTCTCAATCCTGAAACGGTCAACGTAGAGAAAGTGAGGAAAAAACAAACAAACATAACAAGCTAGGTGGTGCTTTCGAAGTTTCTACATCCAACTCTCGGCATATCTTGGAAAGATACCGTCGTCTTCCCTAAATTCATACCTGTAATAATTGAGGGCATAATTAAGGTCAATTGCACAGAAATGTCAAAATTATTTTGTCTATAAAGTCACTTGTCTAAATGTAGCTCGCGCCCACACACAAACACGTACATAATGTACTAATTCATTTCTGTACATCTATTAATATGGATAGAGTTGCAATGTATACTAGTATTTTCATTCTTCTTCCATATCATTAGTCAAATAATAGAACTTTCCGCCTTAATTTCTCCTGAGCATGTTTAAGATTTCCTCTTATTTATGAATAAATCTGTGTATTTTGTTTTTATCATATTTCTAGTTGGTTTTTTTTTTGTTTTTTTGTTTTTTACGTCGTTGGAGTTATAATTATGTTTGGGGAGGTACAACGACCTGTTTTTACCCCACATAACGTGGGCATGCACTGTATTGTCAGGCATGCGTGTAATCACATTTCCGGCGCGTGACTCACAAACGGATAGCCGTGTCACGGTCTTGACAGGCCCGCCCCCTAGTGTCGGCATTATTGAAATTATCAGCCCCCGTGCATCAGTTCCGTTATGGAATCATGTTGAATTGATGTAAGGTTATACCTGAGGTCGTGACCCGGCACGGTTATGACGTTCTCACTATGTAACATTCCGCATGACTGTTTTATTCTTCTTTGTTGGAGCTGTCAATTTTTCATGTTTTTTGTGTGTGTGTGTGTGGCTAAGTATTGATCGTATTGATCCATTGTGATGTCACCTTTAACCTGCTCAATGTTCTTCTTGTGAATGATTTTATAAGACGTCTAGTCTCTTCTGAGGAAACATACAACGCAAAATGAACTAGATTTTTTTTTTTTTTTTTGGGGGGGGGGAGGGGGAGGATGTTTCAATAAAGTCTGATCGTGGAATTTGTGGAAAGTCTCTGTTCACGTGTAAGTCCACTCTGTGAAAGTTTTGATTATACTAGAGAGTCACGGCATACAGAAGAGTTAAACAGCAAAACTTCCTTTTGAAATTCCATGTACTGTCTTACAAAGTCTCACATCTCAATGCTAAGTTGTGATCAATTTCTAAAATCCATCAGTGTATTTTTTATAGCTTCATAATCCTGGGTATGTGAAACAGACTCTCTATTCTCTGAAACCAGTGTTTAACTCGGAATCATCAATTTTCCAGATGACAGGACTACGGTTGAACTCCCGGCGCCAGCCATATTTCTGTTTTTCTCGTAATACTGCTGAATTCTTTGTAAAAGAGACAGGTGAAATCTGATTTAATCGACTAGGACAAAAATACGTTTTAAATGACCATACCAAACTTCTTGGGTGATTGCCCAGTCTGGCTAGAAAATCTAATTTCTCTTATCTTTGCATTGGTACGTATAGCAAGAAAGGTTCATGACCTTAAATAAAGTGAGAAGAAATTTGATGAAACCCCAATAACATGAAAAGGCTTCGTCTGCCAGTATACTCATCATGCCTTCAACTCATTTCAATCAACACTATTGAATGTGAAAACCAGTTTCAAACTTCATACTTTATGATGCTTCTGTAGCATTTTCTTTATTCATCGTCCGCGGTATTCATTGCATTATTATTCAGTTGCTGTTTTCTGGACCAGCATGTGATGTTTCAGTCTTTCCCAGACCAACGGCGCGATAAGTCACAAAATTGTTTCATGTTTGCAGCTGCTATTACGGGTTTTCATTCTGTGCTTATCAAGAACAATTGAATTGTTAATGTGCTTTAAATCTAAAACTTGTTTCTTTATTAAGTATTTACTCCTTTTGCTCTTCCCCTTTCTATGCTACTAATTACCTTATCATAGTGTGTACATCGAGTCAAGGTCAAAAACCTCTTTCATGATTAAACAACACAGGATCACAATGAGAAACAGGAACAAAAACCAGCAAAATCGCTTGGTTTAAGAAGCGAAAGAAAAATACTTGGAACTTCACTTATTGTGCTGTATCCTTGCTAGTCGCCATAATCAAATTAGGCTTGTTTCAAGAGGGATTCAATCAGACTTCGCCGAACTAGTCCGAAAGAGAGTGGAAGAAAGTGCGGGAACGTGACAGAATCAGGCACACTCAATGATAATGCTTGTCTGTTTTGTGAATGGCGCCCTCTTTTGGTAAGGCTTTTTCTCACTTCAGCAGGCTCAAGTGGGAAACTCATTGGCTTGGAGACGACATGGAGACGAGAGGCCTGGTAGCGACTCGAGTCACGCTGGTTGTCGAGAAGTCTCCGGGGCCGGTATTCCATAAACTAGATAAGCATGCTTACGTCAGAAAATCTAAGCAATTTTGCTTATTTTCTGGCTAAGACAAAATTCTTAGCCAATCTTCTGCGTGACGTTTCCCGGAGCATTGCTAGGTCTCCGGGGAGTTGCTAAAGATATCAAACTCGTCCTTTTTTTTTCGGGGACTTTTTCCAGTCTTCAGCTGGTCTCGGAGAGGTCTCCACGACGTCTCTCCAGTTCAGACCAAGTTGCAGAGACTAGTTTTATTTCCCAGACCTTGTAAAGATTCATAGAGACCTACCGGTGACGATGTGGCGACGTCCTGGAGACGTCTCTGCGACTGTGAAAACGTCTCAGAGATGTTTTCCCCTCACTGTTTCCTTTTGCGGTAACGTCATCGAGACGTCCCCGCAACTTTCGGGCGAAGAAGTTGTCACCTTGTTTGTAGACGTCTCGGACGTTCGCCCTGGATCCGCCCCCTTGGGGAAAGCTCGAGCAATTTCTTGGTACATGTATTTCGAGTCGCACCAGTTGTGCCGACGTCTCCTCTAGTGATATAGACCCTCATGTAGAGCGAGAATAAATACATAATTCGTAAGGTGAAACAGAAACCCAAAAGCGGCAAATCACTTCCCCAATGGGGTTAACGTCCCACCAGCTCGATATGAGCAGCACGTACACCGATAGTCTCCCTGCGTCCAATTAGTGTTACCCGCTATGTTCTTAAACCTGAATTGACACTGATAATTGATCACATTATTTCGAAACAACGTGAACAACATCACACTTCATGCAATGAGAATATTCTTCTCAATTTTTCCTCTAATTTCGAACCGAGACAGTCCTCATCCGGTCGCGTGTCTCGGTTTCTTGGTGATGGAATAGGGGTGATCGATACATCGAATCGCAATCGATGGACCGCAACCGGTGTGCGAATTTGTGCATCTATATTCGGTGCGAAAATGGAGATCCACCGACATAATAAAGACACTTACCATTCCAAGACGACAATATTGAGTGCCTAATTCTGAGGAAGAATTTCAAGTTCATACCAAATTGACGTTTTTAATAACTTTCTTACTTTTAGATTTGCTTTGTCGAGAGTTTTCGGTCAATGTGAACATTCTCCAGTTGACGCTTCCGACGTATTGCATCATTCCTGTTATCCTTTATCATATCCAAAGAAAAATAAGAACGAAACAAAGAAGGAAAATACAACTTCTATTTTTTTTTTCTCTCGGTCATGAATCTTTCCGCAAAAGAGGTCGCAACGGAGCTTTATGACGTATTATGCCATCCACTGCCACAGGAAACCGATATGTCTCCGTCAAAAGAGAAAATACCAAAAATAGGAATAGAATCAGTTTTTGCTTTTCCGCCTCAGATTTTTTTTTTCTTC
>NW_027271633.1:672500-772500 GCF_040938485.1 Diadema antillarum
AGAGAGTAGCGGAGAAATTGATTATTATACAACTTTACTGCTGTTCGACAAATAAAGATATTGAAGTAACCCAACATTATAATGATAATAATACAGGGTGCTTATAATACGCCAATTCCACATAGCTAACGTGCTTAAGGCGCAGTAGAAGTAACTTATGAAATACAAAAATCCTTACACAAACATGCACATGAAAATGAATGACACAATAATGATAATGAAAAAAAATCATAATATACAATTCTACTGGAAAATGGGTACGAGCAAATGAGTCTTGAGGGCAACTTTAAAGGAGTCAACATTCGAAATGTAACGGATAGCTTGAGGCAACTGATTCCACAGGTAAGGTCCAGCACGTCCAGCACGTCCAGCACCCCTCATGATTTCTCTTTTTTTTTTTGGAACAACAAGCAATCTACAATCGGATGACCTTAAACATCTGAGAGGATTATAAAATGTCAGCAAATTAACATTGTACTCTGGGGCAGATCCGTTTTTGCAATGAAAAACAACTAGTAATAGTTTAAATACAATGCGAGATTCATCGGGTAACCAATGCAATGAGGACAAAACAGGGGTAATGTGAGTATTTCTCCTGGTAAGGGTAACAATGCGGGCTGCTAAATTTTGCAATTTTTGTAACCGTGAAAGTTGAGATTGTGGTAGCTGAAATAGGAGTGCATTACCAAAGTCAAGTCGGGATGATATAAGAGCATGGACTATTTTTTTTTTTTTTTTTTTTTTTTTGGTGGCTGAACGAGTTAAATACTTGCGAATAATGCCCAAATTGCGTAACTGATACCTCACGGATTTACAGACAGCAGAGATCTGAACAGACATGGACATTGTAAAATCAAATAATACTCCAAGATTTGTACACGATTTAGATGGAGCAATAACCACATCGTTGTCAACCGTTAAAGAAGCAAGACTAACCTTGTCAAGTAAAACTTTGGAGCCAATAAATGATAACTCTGACTTTTCCTGATTTAACTTCAATGAATGCGAGCTCATCCACTTTTTAACATCATGGATACAAGCCTCAAGTTTCTGGATGATGTCAACGACATTGGTTTGGGTAGGTAGAACTGATGTATATATCTGGATATCATCAGCATAGCAATGATAGTCAAAAGAGTGACAATGTAAAATCTCTTTCAAACCAGTCAGATAAATCGAGAAAAGCGTTGGGCCCCCCGACATTGATGAGAAACCTGCTCACCAGAGCACATGTCTTTATTTGTAAAGTGTCGTTTGAATTTGGACATTGAAGCTAACCTGATGACGTTTGTTTCTTCTGTTCTACGTCACACAGAAATCGTCAGGAAATGGACACGAAGTTGTTTGCGTGGTTCTACGTGCTATGTCTTATAGTCCACTGCTGCCCGCTATGCGAAAGCAGGCCGAGGAAACCCGGTAGAAACTGCGTGTAAGTATGCAAATAGAAATATTATGTGTATAATGCATTGAATCCATACAAGTGGATCGTAGAAAAGCGCCCTGGATGTTACTACCTCGCCCCCATGGAAAAACGCAGTATTTCTTTCGCAGCAGGGAAAAGTTCTCAATGCATAGCACTGAATCTAATTCTTGATTACGATAGCTTTCGTTACGGCTGTTGCAGTAGCCGTTATAATTAATTTTGTTTGTCCTTCTTGTGTTGATATTTCTCTTGTTATCACAATAACCTCCTCTAATTGTGACCGTGCATCACAAAACAAACAAAAAGTCGCACCCCTTGATTTCATGTCAGGACTCAAGAAAGGTGATACGGGTCAACCAAGTCAGTTTTGAGTTTTCCATATTTTCTAAAAGAGCTATTTTTCTTCTATATTATCCCTAAGTTTGAAATCATAAACTGAATGGGAAAGTGGGTTTTCAGCACTTTTTCTACAACCCCTTTTTTGGTAAAGTAGTGTGATCAGGTTTTTCTTAGAGGCCCCTTTGAATTTCTTGAAAATCATTTGCACACTCTTCACTTTCAACTCTAAAAACTTTTGAAAGAATAAATCTACTGCTTTGAAAGTTGAGATCCATTATGAACTAGATGTGTTAATCAATCATGCTCAATTTTAGCTTAATCCAATAATCTTTTCATTGTTGTTGCTACAGTGGTTTACATCAAGTTTTTTTGTCCCATTCATGGCACGGGTACCACAGCTTAGTAAAGACCCCGTACTTCACAGCCTCTTTCCTCAGTTCAAACTTTTCCAGAGTCTGCGCTTTCTTTCCAATATCTATATAGGATAGGAAAATCCATTTGAATTGAGTTATACGTCATTTTAAAGTTTAGAGTCTGCTCTTTCAGAATCTGCCCTTAACTAAAAATCCATGTCTGGCGACTTTTTGTGTGTTTTGTAGTGCAGGGTCACAATTGGTTTTTGTTACAGAGTTTTTAATGTTCCTAAAGTTCGATTTTCAGTCATTAACTACAGTCATTTCTGAAAGAATGAATTCTCTTTCTTTCTCTCTCTCTCTCTTACTGGTTAAAACATTTTAACTTTGAATTTCGACTTTGAATTGACAATTTAACTTTGAATTTAACTTTGAATCTTAACTTTAAAATTTAAACTTTAAATAGTATGTTGGCTTCGTGATGCAAGGCCATTTTTTCACCGTGTCATCAAGGCAAGAAATAATAAGGTCTCATTTTATTATGTCATACAATGTATTCATTTGCGATTCATCGTTTCCTGTCTTTCCACAGAGGTTTAATAAAACGCCCAACGTGTCCAAACAGCAATATCAGCATAAGCAAACGGATTCTCGATGAGGTTTTGCAAAGGTGAGTGCATTTGTAATTAACTCGTTAGTATTTTTTCCCCGTCATAACAAGCCGTTCTGACTAACTAATCTTTGACGTATCTGACCTAAAAGAAAAATATCAGAATTGACCTGTAATCAATACAGAGGACTATCGTAATTGAGAGAAGTATTGTAACTTGGAGGTATGAACAGAAATTATGCAATACCGAGCGAAAAAAAAAATAGGTGATGGAAGTTTTGAGAGTTGATGAATCTATAGTCTTGCTGTACGAAAGACAAAAATGTAAAACCCATCCCAAGGCATTCAATCAGACAATTGATATGAAGATGAGTGCGACCTCTACGACGTAATGTGGCGAAAGCCTGCGTGACTATCGCATGGAGTAGAGTGGTAATCCGGCGAGTTGGGGCTACTCGACCGTAAACGCAATGCTGTATTTCGCTCTTACATTGTGGGGAATCTTCTGAGAAGACAAACGACTGGAATGAAACATATTTGCGTTTAATATGACAGCTAATTATTATAAAGAATTAATGAGAAACTTCATTTCATTAATCTATGGGCTTTCATTGTGGACAGTTCACTCTCTTTCGGGGGGGGGGGGGGGGGGCGTTGTGGCTGAGGGAATGGCGTCGCCTCACACCAAGAGACCAGTCTTATCACTGAAAGGTAGAGAATGAGCGACAGAGAGAGAGAGAGAGAGAGAGAGAGAGAAGAAGAAAAAAAAAGAGAGGCACACCATACACTGAGCACGAAGAACCCAGCCTGCTTTATGGTGCAGTAATAAATCTTGCTTAAAATGACTGCGTGGCATTTCGTCGTAGATGGCATGCTTTCATTTGCAAAATAGGTGCATCCTTTTATTTTAGATCTTGTGCTCTGAACTGCTGCACCTTTGTGAATGTGTAACTGAGTACGAATGTGTATTTATATTACCATGATATCAACTTTTACGGATACATTCCAATAACTATTATAAAGCATACAATATAAAAAGGATTGATGTATCATCATATCGGTTACAGTTCGTTATTCTGAAGGTTCGTCAATCCCAAAATGAAAAAGGGCTCGTTATTCCGAAGGATCGTTAATCCCGAAATGAAATAAGATTGTTATTCCGAATGTCAATCGATCCGGAAATATAAACGTGAGGTTCGTTATTTCCAAGATACGTCAATCCGAAAATAAAATAAAGTTCACAATTCCGGTAGTTCGCTAATGATATGCCCCTTCCTTTCATTGATGGATTATCAAAACCTATATCATTTTGTGACCAACGAACCTTCAGAATAAGAAACCTAATGTCATTTTGGGATTAAGGAACCTAATTTCATCTTGGGATTAAGGAACCTAATTTCATTTTGAGATTAAGGAACCTTATCATATTTCTGACCAACACACCTTCAAAATCAATACTTTTATTTCATTTTTGGATTAACAAACCTTCTGAAACGAACCTCATTTCATTTTCGGATTAACAAATTTCATTTCATTTTTTTTTTTTGGAGTAACGAAAATTCGAAAATAAAAAATGGAATCTTATTTCATTTTCTTACAAATGAACCTTCGGAATAATAAACTTTAATTTCTTTTCAGATAAAGATCCGCATTATATTTTCGGATTAATTAACCTAATTCATTTTCTGACCAAGGAAACTTAAGAATAGACCTAATTATCAAACGTTGTGTCATTAAGGGATTAACGAATTTTCGGAATAATTGATCTCATTTCATTTTCGGATTAACGTACCTTAGGAATAACGAATCTTCGAACACCACATAATCAGTTATGTCCGGATGAACGAACTTTTTCCCCCTTTGGGATTATTGAACATCAAGGGATAGGGGATTCATACGTTTCGGAATGCTGAACTTTCTGAATATAGAACCTTGTTTCATTTTCGGAGCAATGAACCCTTGGAATAACGAAACTCGTTTCATTTCCGGATTAACGATCCTTCGGAAAAAATAAACATCATTTATAGTATCATATCTCGACAGAGTGCAGTGGGCGAATTTTAAGAGGCTTTGTCCATTTCTATCTTAACTGCTTACGATAGTGGTCTCTTGCATTTAATTAACTCTCATATATCACTGGAAAAAAATATTTACTTTACATCCTATTTACATGTTTTGCAAATGTTTACTGCACAATACTATTGTTTATGTTTATATGTTTGAAAATGCAATGTTATAATTTTAAGTCATAGCACTTGTTATCTTTTTTGGGGGGGTCTTTTTGGCTTTGAAATTTGCATTGGGTTTCTATTTGATTGACTGCGAAAATTAACCAAATCAAACCAAACCAAATCAAATTAAACCAAACCAAACCAAACCAAACCAAACCAAACCAAACCAAACCAAATCAAACCAAGCCAAACCAAATCAAACAAAATCAAACCAAACCAAACAAAATCAAACCAAGCCAAGCCAAATCAAATCAAACCAAACCGAATCAAACCAAACCAAACCAAACCAAACCAATCTCTCCCCTTCCTGTATACTTCACGCAGGACACAAGCTGGCGAAGACGACGAGACCAGGAGATGGGAAGATGAAATGACGCAGATGGGGGATCGACAAGAGGAGGATGAGCTGGGGAATGAAGCTTTCGACAACAGGCAGGACGCCGAACAGTGGGGCCTTGCCTCCGGCGGCGAGGCGGATCTCGCAGCGAGGAGTAGGGACGAGGACCTGTTGAGGAAAAAGGAGCTCGAGTTACTTTTTGTACGAGCCCTACTCGATGACCTTGAGAGCGAGAAGTTCGATGACCTGTAACACCATGAAAAAATAGGACGGCTTCTTTTTTTCTTTCAAGCTGATCAACTCTCCGAAGAAAAAGATAGAAAAAAAAGAAATAAAATCAACATTCTTTATCTTACTTCCGGATTGGATTTCACTACTTTTATTTGAAATGAAATAGGAAAATGTATTGTTTTTCCCCAGCTCGAAATCTTACAGCTGTTTTCTTTTTATATTTTATTTTCAGATTTGTTTAGCAAAATTTAAATTTACATCGTTTTTGCAAGGCTGTCTTGTCATCGATAGAATGAGGAGGAGTTATAACGATTTTGCAAACAGGTGAAATCCCTTAAAACTTCATAATAAAAATATTGTACCTCCACAATCTAACTTTGAAAAGCCACTAACATTTTTGTGATATCGAAACGCATTGGCGTTTTCGGAAGACATTCCGTTTTTGAAAGACATGTTACTTTCCAAAGATATGGGGAAGGCACATCGTGTTAACAATCACTTTCACAAAACACGTTGCACCCCAAACGATTTTTTATTTTCGAGATTCCTTGCAAAATAATTCTCTTTTTACTTTAATTTTCAAATTTCAATTATTCTTATCAATTCGGGATTGTTTTCGGTTTGCTTGCTTTTGTGGTTTTGTTGTAACACTGGCAAGGTATAAATGAAAACACGCAATGATAACTTGATTTTAGAATTGCCAACCATCTGTACAGTAGAACCAAATAAACAATTACACTAGCAAAGAATAAAACACGAGCTTTACTTAAGTTAATTTATTAAGTTCTTTACTTCGGTTATCAGAAGAAAACTTGAATTTTGCAACAGTTTAACACTTTTGAAATTCGCAAATTAGCAGATTTTTTTGGTAGTTTTATCGATTTGATTTTGTATGTTTTATGGTATCAATTCAAATTTCTTGTGCTACTATATACATTTTTTTTTCATCATGTTCACATCATTTGTGAAAAAAAAAATACATTAAATTAAGATCTAGGGTTCCCCCTGTGTATACGACAGCATAATGTCACGACCCGTTTAAAATGCAACGACGGTGCCCGCAATGGCTTCATATATAGAGTACTACTTGGTATATATTGCAACTACTATCAAGCTGCTATTTAGTCCAGAAATAAGGTGTTCTATTTTCGTATGAATTTTACCGTAGGTATTTACGTGGTCGTAGAAGTTGTATTGTTTTGGCGTATGTGTTTGCGTTCATACTGAGCGTGCTGTATATATCGTTGTTTGTATGAAGCGTATCATATCCTATTATTCTGTAAACCGATTTCGCTGCCCTGATGCCAGCGAGTTTGGTACATTTGTTGTTGTCGGGATTTGTTTTTCGCAAGATCCAGCAGCTAACTGGTCCAAGTACGCAGTGAATTCTAATTGAAATATGTTTCAGTCATGTATCATTCAACGGTTTGCTTTGCACGTAGTTTCTGCGTAAATGTACTTCCCTAAAAGATTTTGCTGCATGCAAAATGGAGAAAATCAGAATAATTTTGTTTAAAGTGCACTTTATTTTCTGAAATATAGAAGCTTGTAGCAAACTGTTACTGTTTCCGATCGTTAGCTATCGTTATCGTTATGTAGCCATAAAAACACCGTATGTGTTATGTAAATATTCAATGCTTTAGTTCTTGTACACCATAGATAATATGGTATTCTTTCAACATTATTTCAAATCATCTCAACAATTTACCCACATTCCAAAAGCAACTATGGAGTTACCACATGCGACTGCTGCTGACGAATATCATTCTTGCAATGTTCCGTGTTATTAAACAGGAATGAAAGTATAGAAACCTCTTTCTACAGCATAAACCCATCAATCTATCGATTTGTAGACACACACATGCACTCACATAACGCGCGCGCGCGCGCACACACACACACACACACACTCATATTCAAGCAGGCATTTGTACTAGACCAATGCAGTCTGTGTCAAAACTTTAAGAGCGGCACAATCAAAATAAACTCACATTAAGGTTTTTTTTTTTTTTTTTCTAACCATCGTATTAGACAATTGCAGCTCCCCGATCATGCCGACCATGTACGTCACGAAAAAGTTGAAGTCCATTTTTTATATAGCTCATGATCCTTTCAAGGTACAAAGGGTCAGAGCTTTACAGGAGTAACTCACTGTGTTACATAATAACGAAGCTTTAGATCTGCGACGCGAACGCTAAGACGACGCTAATTAGGCAAAAATTGTGTTCTGCACATGTGCGAGATGGCTGTTTCCGTCGTCCAAACCGGGAGGCTGCAGAGCGTCGTCTTAGCTTTTGCGTCGCAGATTTTAGGATAGCTTTTGTCAAGTAATCAGCACAGAAGAAAAGTACCAATATTTTGGAACATGAACACACGTGATGACAGCAATGCAAGACAAGGAAATGCTGATCGAAAATGGCAGTACTCTAAAAATGTTTTCTTTTTTTTATTTGAAAAGAATTTCATAAGGTACATTATATTTTGTACATAAAATATGAAGGTATATTAACTGTTTCAACTATCACATAGGGTTGCGTATTCTACTTTGAATCATTTTCGCAAGATATCTTATGTCAATCGCTTTTGGTTTTGAGTTTTAAAGGTATTCCGTGGATTCTGAGGCCTGTAGTTTCTCTTTGAGTAACGTTCGATAAACGACTGGGTTGACATCGCTCCACCTTATAGCAATTGTATAACGATGTAAAGGCGGTTATTTTCCGATAATAAAAAGATTATCAAAAGTGTTTGTGGATGAAAGTCCCCCCCCCCCTTCCCGAACTAGATAAAAGTTACAGCTTATCGACCTTTCCTAATTTCTGACTGTCGAGAAAACGCTAGGGTATCTGTACTGTAAACACTCGTAGTAGCTATTTATTGAATACGTTTGAATCTCTCATGTCCATCTTCAACGATTATCTTTTTATCAGAAGAGAAAAAAAAATGATTATTGAAATGAAAGTCGGCAAATTAAACCCACTATCGTTCTCTGATCATTAATTCACTAATGTCTTTTCTAAATACAGTCATTTAACGCAGACAAGTATTGTATGGATACAAAGAATGGAAAAAAAAATATTAAAACGACAGGTCATTTTCGTGCATGCAAAGCAATCGAAATTGTAACAATTGGTTTAAATACAGTCTAGTAAGCATCTTCTTACGCTATAAGGTGTATAGTCATGTTCAATTGAAATAAATTTCCCGAACTTTTGAAAAAGAAATAAAGTGTGTCCTGACTCGTGCATTCTTTAAATGTGATGTATTTCATATTTCATTTTGTAATGAATTAAACAAAAGTACTTGTTGCTTATGAGTGTGATTTGTGTTAGAGCCAATCTGGTTGAGGTTATAGCCAACAAAATGTCATACATTGTACAATATCGCCATTCCAGTATTGTTTTTTATAAGAACGAGTTGTTTGGCTATCATGAAAGCGTGCGCTTATATTGTAACGCACCACTAAAGAGGGAATGTAATGTATGAACCACTGAAAATAATTTTCACACACACACACACGCACACACACACACACACACACACACACACACACACACACACACAAAGCCCTTGATTTCATGTCACCAATAAGCCACAGTTTGAGCAGGGAAGTGAGACTCACCTCCCTGGTTTGAGCATGTAGTAGGCCAGTAGCTCCACTGTTTGAGGCATGATTTGTTTTTATCACAATGAGAAAAAAAAAGTATTGAATTCAATACACTCCATCACACTTTTCGCAGCTTTCAAACGCTTTTATCACTAAGCCAAAACATTGAATAAAATCTTTGTTTACCAGCTTTGGTAGGGGGTGGGGGTGATTCCAGAAGCCCATAACTGCATATTTTAGATCCCAGCTTTTAATTCCATCTTTGAAATAATTTATCCATTCCAGACGTGTTTTAGAGATTAGAAGCAAAATTTCAGAATACAAGTAGCTGGTTTCTGTAAGCGTCGTCAGACTGGCGTTGACTTGCCGTAGATGGGGTAATGGCAGACGGATAAGTGGTAGGAATAACCTGACTCTCCTGACGAGGGTTTGCCGGTCCCGGCGGTCATAGAATTGGCATTTTCTTGAAGATTACTTGGCAGTGCTTCACTGAGAATGTGTAATTGACATACAGTATGGTGATCATGGCTTTCTTCCGTGTCTGTTTTTGAAGGCTCTTGTTTGGTATTGGAACTCTCATACAATAAGCCAGTTCGTAGTTCTACATTGCGCATGAGCAGAAAAAAGTAATTACTTTTGTACCAAAACGCATGATAGTTTTTAAATTCACGGAGATAAGCATCTGTCATCAATGATTATTTATGCAATCCTTGTACATGATACTTGACATTACATCCACCTGTAGTGACTGCAAACCTGGTATTTGGCAATACGAATATAAATATGTTTTAATGCATTCAATTCAAAACAAAGAAATGGATGATTCACCCGAGGGTTGTTTGACGAACCATTATGGTCACCTGGTGTCGCTATGCGAGATAATATTTTGTTTAACACGAGTTCCATAAATTGTTACGCCAGACAAACTTGCCGGTACGCATTATGTTGCTTTGAATATGAGAGAAGCGCCTAGCCAACTGAGAAAATAGAAAGGTCATTTACGAACTGGCTTATTACTGTTGATCTATAGTTTATTTTGTCCGAAAGACCAGTCCGAAAGACGCGTATCCACGTCTTACTGAGGAGGACTTTTGAAATCATCTTCCTCAGTCTCAATCTCTTCTGCGTCTGTCAGTGAAAATGGATCCTTTCCACGAGCCTCCAGTATACAACAAGCATAATGAAGTGGGTGGTGTGAAGAATAGCTGATGCATTATTCTCTCGGATCTCAAGACCGCCAATTGCGGCATCTACGGCGAATCAACGCCACTCTGACAAAGCCCGCAGCTCCTGCTGCAGTTGCAAAAACCATTCAGTAGGCGAATACTCGTATTAAAATCAAAGTCACATTGTAAGCTAAACGAACTCCGCTTCTAAGAGGGGTTTGCAAATCAGATGAACTTCTTCTATTCCTATATTCCAAGTGGCTCAGAGATGCCGAGAGCGGTTACTTGCTCCTGCGACAATTGCTCCGGTCTCATTTCCTCTGAGGACCTTGGGTCGGATTTAAGGTTGTACCTAGTTTGATGTGAGGATTAGGATTAGGGTAAAAGTTGTGTTTGTGGGTAGAATAATATTTGGCTTACGTGCAGATATTTAATGGAAACCACTGTCGTTGGAGCAAACGTCGTGGAACAACCGCGTTTAGAGGAAATAAATGTACCCCCCCCCCTCAAGTTTAAGGCAGCTTTTCGTGTGCGCAGTGCTTTGTGAGTGACAACGGAGGTGAACGTTTTACAAGGAGGTTCTAGAGAATGGAGTCACAACCGTCTCATTTTCTTTGAGAGATGTTCGAAGCCGCCGCTCAAAAATATTTGAAGCATGTGCCAAACAGGCAAGTGCAAAAAGGATCTGCCGCGCAGATACGAAGACAATTGACTCGACGTGTCTCATTGCATAATCACCAGCCACTTTCAAAGGAAGATATGCCTTTGTGATGGTAATTACTTTTCGCTATCCCTTTTCATAAAAGGTAGGTGGTACAGACACGAGGATGAGCGAACAGAAATTGAGCAAAAAACGCTGAAATAAAGATGAAAATTACACGACTGGGCGTACCCGGGCACTAATCTGATATATCTATCAATAAAGAATTATACTTGAAGATTATTCCATAATAGTTTCATTTGTGGAAATTAAGCGGAAAAGGGATAAAACCAACTTTCCAGGATGGTACAGTTTGAAACATTTTCACATGATACAGCTCTGATTTACACTTTTGCGCAAATTTCGGGACGGAATTGACTATTGTTTTACATGCTTTATCATTATTAAAGCGAAATTTCATTTCATTTCGATAAGCAAAAATGTGCCAACATTATGATAACGTTCAAAATGAATCTTCAGATTGCTCAGCACGACGGCGGCGTCGAACATCGATAACGGCACAAGTGCACCCGTGGAATTCTTTTGTACATCAATAGAAATCTGACAACTGTTTGAATAATTGCAGCCAGTTGGAACTCCATGTATATACAACCTCCTTGTTTTACCATCACGTGCTAAAATTCGTGTTAGCTTACTTTTATGTTTTTCACACCACACATAGCTACACATCTGCTCCCTCTCCCGTTAATGCAGCATTTCACGTGCCCAATTCTCTCGAGTGATGTTATTTTGTTGTAACCTCTGTGACCGACATCGGAGATGGACGTTTGTACCAGGGAGGTGGAAGATCCACCTCCCTGTTTGTACCAAGTGCAAAGTAAATATTGGTATCCCGTGAATTGTGTGTGTGTGTGTGTGTGTGTGTGTACGTGCGTGTGTGCGTATGTGTGTGTTTGTGTGTGTGTGTGTGTGTGTGTGTGTCTTGGGTTTTTTTTTAGGGGGGTTGTTTTTGGCACACCACACACAGCTGACACGTCTCTGCACACGTAAAGATCGACGAAGATCACACAGTCTGCAAAATGCATTGTTTCTAAGAACTGACCGTGTGAAAAGAAAGAAAGAAAAGAAAATACTGCACACAGCATTATTTCACACGTTTCTCTAAACGCTACAGGTGTGTTTATATTATCGGGCGCAAAACGTTTAGCCCCGTAAGCAGACGAGAGATTTCCGTTTCCGTTAACCAAACTGAGATCAAATTAAAGGAATCAATTTACAGTGACTATCAGTAATCGAAACCAGTAAAACCGTAGATGCAGATAGATACAGGTTTGCAATATGTTGTGAAGTTGACGGCATGTTAAAAAGGTAAACCATACCAAAAAGGAAGCACAATAACAATAACAAATTACAAAAATGGAAGTGTATAAACTATCATTATTTTGTATCTAGTCATCATACTAGAAACCTCATACAAGATAAGAATGCTGTTGTTAAGCTATCGATAGAAATCGCTAAACTATGGATAGAAATAGTTTTCATTGTTTTTATAACATTTTGTGTACATAATTATATTTCTAGGAGATGGTGACATAATAAAGTTGTTGGCTGCCCCATCGTTAACGTTAACGTTAGTGTAGTTAACGACAGCTAGTGTCATTGAAGAAATAGTCATTATTCTCCCTTTGGTACTGTGTACTAGGGTCGGCAAACGACCATAGCTCCACGTTTCAAACTTCACACATCACGTAGTCTATAATGTTTGCACCAGGCTCAGTATCACAAGTTCATTACTTCAATTTGCACAAGTGCCTATTGCAAAGAGCCTCACAGCACGCTACATTATTAGTAAACAATGCAAGGGGCGGAGCGCAGAGCTCGTGTGGATACAAACGTGTATGTGGGGGGGGGGGGGGGGATAGTCCTACGCTTGGCACTGCGCGACTGAAGTGGCTTATTAATATGCATTTTCCCCACAGGTCCTTGAACCGTTCGGGTGGAGCGATCTGAACATGGACCTACTACACATATGAACGGAGGTTTTTCTTTGATCCGACCTGCATCACCGCCTCCTGATTATGCGCACCTTGATGAGTACATTCAGTTGTTTGGACAACGACGATTATGTAATCGTTCATCGTCACTGACAAAGGAACCGTTTCCCTCATTTGGGTTTTATTTCGCTGAGGTGTAAGACTTTTCAGACTTTAATGCCTTTGGAAAAAATAGACTATGATGGGGATAAGCAAACCCCAAATCATGACAAATTTCGTGTCACAAAATCAGTAATTACTGAAGTGGACGCTCGTGGACGCGCATGTAACGTTGCTTAAAAGACATACATGTCGTCTACCATTACTGTCCATGTTTACTCTGAAACAATGTGCGAAAAATGGGAAAAAAATTAGATTACAAATTACAACCAACCTGCCGAAATACTTGCATTCTCTCGTAATGTACGTGCACTTTGCAAATGAACTTTAACCAAGCGATGATTTCCCAATGTATACAACTGCACATGCATTTTTCTTGATTTAAGAGAGTTACTATCTTCTGCGCATGTAATTTTTAGGGATCTCAAAGTGCCGTCTTGTTTTTACTTCAGGCTGGCTGTCAGTGATACACGATGAGATCAAAGCAGGAAAGCATCTTTAACATGTTATTGTGACGCTTTTCACAGAAACAGGTGTTTGAATTAATAAACGAGCGACGAATGTCCATGATCTGAACAGCTGGCTATTCAGACCGCAAAGTGTTACTTGTAAGAGTGAAAAGACACGATTGTCATAACCAGCGAGCGATTATTCTAAAAAATGCAACTCGAAAAATAGTAATGATATGTACAGACAGAGACAAGCTAATTGATTTTCAGAGTTGACGAACTGGAACAAAAGTCTAACTTGATGATTGAACACCAGTTGTTTATCATTTTATGATTTATAAAGGAACTTGACCCCTGAAAGCGGGAATACTTTTCTAGTTCCTGGGAAAAAATAATGAGGAAATGAGGCGAAATCTGTAAATCTCAGAAATTAATCAAACTAAATATAATACGTCGTTTCCAATGAATGCAAGACACGCGCAAACTGATAAAAGAACAGTAATATTTATGCATAACTTGCATGTTTAAGATACTAATGTGACTAACATGCAAATTATGCTCGGTCTAGGAGAGCGTGCATTCCAATGTCTTTTGTTTATCATATTAGTACTTTATAGATTGGCAGATGAGGTCACAACCAGAATCTTGGTTTGGAAGGTGTTTTTTTTTTGTGGGGGTATCCAAGTATTCTAAAGAAAAATAGAAGTAATGAAAATATATGAATTGTGTCTAGTTATTCACTTCACCTTTGAACATTTAAGCGGGGCAAGTCTGTCGAGTGTTAACAGTCTGCGTATAAAAATGGTATAGGTCCTGATATCATCAATAACCCATGGACATACTGCATTTCTGCATTCTGCAGTCCATTGCTGCATGACCGGTGTATGAGGCAAGGGCGGCACATCATCGGCTAGCTCGTAGACTGCATGTCTAGCTCTTTTACCGTGCCGTGCGAATTTAATAAGAGTCGTGCCGCCGTCACTAAATTATTTTTGCAATCACCTCGCTTGCACACGAGCCAAAGTCAAGTGCCTTTGTAATGGCTGGTGTACTGAGTGCAATTATCAGCCGAAAATCCTTATAAATTCACCACATATCCACCATGTTCACTATTCACCTAAGACTCCGAGTTAGGCAAACGACAGCCATACTGATACGCAGACGACAAATCTACGAAGACGACGCAGAAAACTACGAAGAGGAAGAAGCTCTCAAGAAGTCTACCGGCAGACCACTGAAGTAAACGTCCAAATTCTTCACCATGCCTAACGCAAACTGTACGTGCTGCAGCTGCAAGGGTAAGTTTTCTTTTCTTTCGCATAACCAGTGTCCGAAATTTATTCTTGACCCACTGAGTATTAAATCTGTGAGGCTGCGTTCACATAGAAGTATACTATTCGGGTATTCGGGCTCGTTTTTCGAGGGCCTGCGAATACCTTGAATCGAACGATAGGATTTCCTCACACCAGTTCACATAAGAGGGCACTATTCGAAAGTACCGAATAGCTGCGAATAGTTTAGCAAAGTGGGAATCGAGCTTGTTCGATTTTCTTGCAGCGTATACCGTCTCTCATTTATGAAATAATGACACTTTTAGTCTGGATTTGCCCTTTAGCAAAAATAAGCATGTAGACTGACATTCTGATGCAGTTTAGAAATTAATAAGATTTGCTGGGATGTAGGAGGAAGAAATCCTCACTGCATGGGATGGTGAGTTGACGGTGCGGGTGATGGTGTATTCGTGCCCGAATACCGAATACCGAATAGCGAATAGCGAATACCGAATACCGAATACTTCTATGTGAACGCAGCCTGAAGGACAACATTTAAATGCTCTTTGGTGTGCGGCTCGGCTCAAAGTTGTAGAAAATGTGAATTAAATGAGAGACGTGCAGCCCTTCACCGACTATACGAACCTATAATACACATTGTATGCCATGATATAGACTAGAACATACTAGACTAGGCCAGAACGCTGCACGTACACAAATTGCGTTTTCATTCCCTTGTAGTCGCTCTAATGTCGGGGAGACAATTCTGGACTGTTGACCATATAACGCAATCACGGCCTTGGAATCTTAATGAAATACATTAATTTTTTTTTTTTGTCACAAGAATGCTTTTGATTTTAATCTAAAATGAGGATCGACCCATAGATTTAATTTGTTCGTCAGCACGTACACCAACGTATAGTGAATAACGCCGCGAATTCCGGGAATAGTTGTGCAAACACACGTGGTTATGTTTATTCATGTTATTATTGAGTAGCTTCATGGTTTATTCAGGAGGGGAGGAGTCTAAGGAAGAACTTGACCGGGAAAATAACGATACATCACGTACAAGTGCATTGTTTTGAAAAGAATGGTAGACAGTATTATGTTTTGAGAGCTTCACAGAAGCAATATTTTGATCTTTCTTGATTCTATCCGTTTATTTATAGAGGGAAGCAAGAACTGCGCTGGTTGCCAAGGAAAAGCTTGCTGCGAGACTGGCAGTTGCTGTACTAGTGGAAAGTGTGGCTGTGGAGCATGTTCAGGTAAGTTGGCCTCAAGCTTTTCTACCAACTAGGCCTTGCATGATTATCTAGTACATTTACCTCCATGATGTGTGCCAATTAATGGTATAAACGCAATCTTCACAAAGGATGGCTGCCATTAATGATAGATCTAAAGTAGATTATTTTTGTCTTTTGTGATTGATATTTTATGTATAAGCAAGACCTGATGTACATAACTGAAGCGTTCCATATTTTGTTCGTATCTTATTTTGCATTACGTCGCAATGGTACACTGCTGAAACTCCATTTGCAAGTTTATTTGTTAACATACTGCCTAGATGTGCATTGCTATTTTGAAAATGATAGACCAAAGAAATGATTGTATGTGTGCTTTGCTTTGTGTTCTTATTATGTAAATTCAATGCTTTTGACACTTGTGAACTGACGAGAGTTGAGCTTATGGATATTTCCTTTCTAAATCGTTACCAGATACGATTTTTTCATATAGTTGCAGGGAAGAAATCGTGCTACATCACGTACAGTGTAAGGGAGCAGAGAAGAAAATCTTTTTGTCTTATCTGAAATGAGAGTGAAAGAAAATTTGAGAAAATTGTGTTCGAAGACAGAAAAGAAGCCTTGTGTTGCTCTAAAGCCAGTGATGAATTTTAACAAGCAAACTTGCTAATACCGCCCTCCCTCTTTCCCCTCCAGACTCTGCCTGCAAGTGTTGTGACTGTGGCCCAGACTGCAAGTGTCCTGCTGGAAGCTGCACGTGTTAGATCTGACCTGTCCTCGGTAACATGGTGGAGAAGGATTGTGAACCAGGTATGGGACTGAAGCATTGAGTTACAGAATGCAAACATCTTTCTTTTTATGTTGTATTTGCTATCTTACGTATAGTTGATGCCCACTAGGAATATTTTGGAAAAGTTTTCCTCTTTTTTCATAAAAAGAAGATATTTGTATATGAAGAGTTTGTTCGAAAAACCGAAAAGTCCATTTTTGAAGATTTTGGAAGTACGATCTCTGTCATAAAGTACAAAATAATACTTTTTAAATAATATATTGGTCACTACGTATAAAGCTATATTTTTGAAGTTATGATCAAAAGAAGCAAAAATTTCCTTATTATTCTCTTTATTTTTCCTGACCTTTAATCGCAAATATCTCCATTTGGCAAATATGAACTTATCGGTTTTTGCCAACAAACTCTTCATATATCCTGACTTGCCAGCCCATGAAGAATCGTGCCGTGAGAAGTGTGTGTGCTCCGTGATTGGAGAACCCTAAGGTAAAATTGGTTATAGGAATTCGGGGGGTGACTGACCTCAGAGATTTATTACATTTTACATACAAATTCAGATTTTTGATGGTGCAGGCAGTCCCAATTTAAACAGTGTAAATGGGCTATGAAGATTACTTGGGCAGAAAAGGACGAATATTATGAGCAGAATTTGTAGATTGACAAACACTTCGATTTTTGTCCTGCCTTTATCTTCTATTTTGAGAACCCATTCATTTTGGTATAACAAACTGGTGATATCGTTTTGTTCCAGTGTTCCACGTCTTGTAAGTTTGGCTTTTTAGTGGAATACTGTTTTCCATCGTTATGATTATTCACTATTTTTTTTTGCCATGACAATGTGCATTGTTTCTTTTTTATGATATCATTTGTGCATATACTGTTGTTGTGTCTGGAAAAAAAAAACACTGCCCTTATCAGACGAATGAAAGACAAATCGACAACTTGTACCGCTTTGAATCATGTTCTTTTTTTTTCTTTTTTGATGATGGAAATAAATAAACTATTGAATTGAATTGAAAAATTGAAACCTAGAGCTTTCACGACCTGATACTAGTAAAACACACATGAAACACTTTTCTGACCATTATCAGGGATGTATAGTGGTATGTTTTAAAATTAGATACGAGGTTCATGCATTGTCAGTGAAATATATGAGAAAGATTGCACAGCAAGATCCTACATGCTCAGTGATCAGCTTCCATGCTATAAGAACAAGTTACTGATGAGCAAATTCAGTTTCATTTTGTGAGCCTCATAGGTTTTGCGCATTCTTTTTTATAGATAATTATTACTAAATTGGAATGATTGATTATTCCTATATGTTTCTCCCGATTTATTAGTCGAGGAAGATTTCCTGGACTTTACATGCAGTGTGTGTGAAATTTGACATGGTCCCGTCTGTATGAAATTAGTAAGCTACTTTTCCTTCTTTTAATGCCGCAGCCGCTAAACTTATGGTACATTACCTTATCTGTGTATTTTTAAACAAAGACATTATGCTTTTGTCTTCTTCCTTTTTCTTTATCTAATATGTGCAGATATCCATTGAACCTCCCGAGCAGTCTGGTCAAGATTATCGTCCAAGACTACGGCCGCCGGCATTGGAGATAACCTGAACACCTGTTATCTTAGACAAGATTTTTGTTGTATCATAGTCATGTGAATAATGTAATATTATTTTGTATGTTTCAACAGTTAACTATTTTTTTTATATGTAAACCAAAAACAAAACAAAAAGTAGAGTGGTTGGAAAGAATGATATGCTCAAGGATTTCGAATTTGGAGCTTTCGAGAAAATGACCGTGTAGTCTAATTTTGTTATAAAAGAAATGGATTTCAGCAAGTGGTGAACTGCACTGTTATTGGGATTATAGATGGGGTCATTATAATATTAAAAGATACTTCGTTTCTGACAACTCACTTTTCCGTAATCATTTTTAAACACAGTTTCGAATAAAATAAACAACCCAAGCACAAGACAGTGCAGAAATTGGTCTGAATGTTATTTTGTAATGTGTGTCCATCAACAAGGATTTACGTAGTGCGATAGCTGCTATGGAAAGCACAGCACTGGTTGTATGTGTGTGTGCGTGTGTGTGAGTGTTTGTATTAGCATTACATGACTGTCCGTCTGTAAATTAAAAAAAGGTGATGTGGATGGTGTAGGTTTATTGCGACAAGGTAAAGAGTTGTTGAGAGACTCTGCCCAACGTGATACGAGTAAAGTCAAGTTCATGTTAGTGAGTTTGTGTGCGTGCGTGTGTGTTGAGGCAGGTGCAGAATGGGAGTGTAATCAACAAAACAGACGGTTCAGGTCAGGCGTAAACATGCTAAACTTAGACATGAATTAGATCTTAGCTGCTTACAAAATGTTTACAAATGCTTACAAAATGGTACGTCCCATGCTTGAAAGGGGAAAAAAAAACGATGAACAAGTTGAAAAACTTGTCTTCACAGGGAATCTATTCAGACCCGGGTCTTTGGCACATGTCGGCTTATGCTCGTGAGTGTGTGTGTGTGTGTGTGTGTGTGTGTCCCCGAGACTGTTATTTTCTGGTCACTTTAAAGCGCAATGTTTTTCGTCCACCCCCCTCCCCGTCCCCAATGTGGACGTCTCATTAGCAAATGTAAAGTTGTGTTGAGACAAACTATTCATAGGCGATCCTTTTAATTACTGCCCGATTGTTATCTGCACTCGTCTTTCTATGATGATTGTAATCGTGTATATGCAATGATATACATTGTACTGTGTTCCCAGACCTACCAAGTCTTCCATCACGCCCAAGATGCTCGACACTCGCCTCAGGGGACTGTATCACGCTCACACAGATAACAAGCTTCTTTTCACTTCTCACATTTAGAAAATAGTCTTTTTTATGATTCTTTATTCAAATTGCTTTCAATTTCATATCACAGAACCAGAAACGTTTACTAAAACAAGAACAAAACATTAAACAAAGCCAAACTGCATTATACACAAACATTGTACAGCATAACGTCAATCTTACACTATATAAAGACAAAATGCAGTAACACAAACACTGTGCAAACTAATGCCAAACTTATATTATTACTCTTTTAACCAAGGAAACAAAATCTGCTTTTCGTTTTTTGAAACACATATTCTCGCAAAAAGCCCACAAAACGGGGACATAACAGATAATATTGCTTCTCAAAAGAAAAAAAAAATCGAGGCTATTTGCGAGAAAACACACGAGATAAACTGTGACACACACACACACATACACACTCACACACATACACTAACAAAAACTGGTTGCCCTACCACCTAAAAAGTCAGTTTAAGGCGTGATCTGTTTTCATCAGAATAATCCAAAATATTAGATTTAGCATGCATCGCATCGCACATTTTACAATTTTAATGAAAATGCTAAAGCTCCTTACCGTGGAAGGAAAGGGGGATCCCGACCGATCCCCATGCTATTATTCTTCTGACGCTCCTTTTTTCCATCGTGCGATATTTTGCCGAAATGCGACAAGGGCGCAATATTTCTGATGGCAATAATCACGAGACTATACGATACCAGTGGACGACAGTCGACTGTGGTCCACTAAGATGTCATTCCCTTGGGCCTATCGCAATCCTCGGATGTCACGCCCTCATACGGCTTATCGCGTACACTGATTTACCGCTCCGAGTTTGTACTAGTTAACCATAATGTAAAACAGAGTCCAAAAGCTAGACTACGTCGGGTTGGGGTGCGGGAGATGGGGGGGGGGGGGGGGGGGGGGTGCTGCTCACTTACTTTGACATCCCAGGTTTGACAATTCAATTCAATTCAATTCAATTCAATAATGGCTTTATTTCGATCGCATTGCAGTCAGAGACTGAATTGCACGATGTTACAAAAAGTATAACACATACACAATATAGATAAAATAATGATAGAATTACAAAGAGCATTTCCATTATGAACACATCATATTATATTCAGCCGGATATGGACTCGAGAGGAAGTGAGGAAGGGAAGAAGGACAGACAGAGGCTCTGATAGGGATTATGGAGGCAGAAATGAGGATGGGAGAAAAAGAGAAAGCAGGAGTCCGCGTAAGAAAAAAAAACCATAAACATCATCAGTTAAGATACATTTATAAGTTCAATCATTTGTATGCAACTGTTCATTACTTCAAAATGCTGGAGCATTAAAAAAAGATAACAATTCCATGAAATGAATCATATCATGATAAAGTTATAAACAGTCCGCGGAAGAAAAAATGGAATTGGTGAGATTATCAAGTGCACAAAGACTAGAACAATTAACAGAATTACAAATATACATATTTTCATAAAATAAATCAAATTCCTCTATAAGATTAACACTCTTTTATATCAAATAAAATATTTCGCATTATCTCGAAATCATCGTAAAAACACACACACACACACACACACACATTGGAACCCATAAGCCCAATCGAAACAGTAACCGTACCATCCTCTTGGAAACAAAAGATACAACCGTAATGGTATTCAGAAAGAGAGAGAGAGAGAGAGAAAGGGAGAGCGCAAAAGAACGGAGGGATAACTATGCAAGGGAGAAAGAAGGTGAGAGGAAGAGTGGACGACAGTCGACTGTGGTCAACTGAGATGTTCCAACTTTTCATGGGGGGGGGGGGAGTGCAGATGCTCAGAACTGCACATTAGATCCAAGATGTTGATTTCTCTATGAAATATTTCTCTATGAAATCATTTCACATGATTCCCATATTATGCTTCAGAGAGATTAGAAGCGAATGTTCAGGTTTTTATGTGAGCTTTACTTCGCTGACTAGCTGCCTTCTATATGGCTCTAACGGGTAAATAATTCCCCATAGACGTGAGTTAAAATTAAAAATTAAAAAAAAAAATCTTTGAAATTTCTGGGAGAAATGAGATGTTTCATCTTCACTAATCTGGATAAGTCAGATACACCCTTTCATCCATCAAATTTCCAAGGCAGGTTCTCTGTCCAAGGTCCGCAAAGCCAGACTATGAGATCTTTTCACTCAAAAAATCACCTGTTTTCTGTACAGGCACCCAAAGAAATATAGTCCCTTCAAATTCCATAAGAAAAGCTTTCATTTTCCAACCAAAATGGAGTTTCTAGAGGAATTCATACTCAATACATCCAGCTATTCATTTTTTTTTTTTTTTTTTTTTTTGCCAAACGGCATTATTGAATTTTTAATATTTTTTTTTATTCATTTTCGTATCTTTGGTACGAATTTGTGAAGGGGTCTGGGACATTCCATTGCATTAACCGGTGTGAGCCCTATAAGCTTTTTCAGACCGTTGCCTTTCCGTATAGGGGCCATCCCACTTAAAGGACAAGTTCAACTTCATAAACATAAGGATTGAGAGAATGCAACAATATTAGTAGAACACATCAGTGACAGTTTGACGAAAATTGGACAATCGATGCAAAAGTTATGAATTTTTAAAATTTTTGTGTTGGAACCGCTGGATGAGGAGACTACTACAGCTTGTGAGTCATATACGTACAACAGTATAAAGAAAATGTAAAGAAAATTCAAAATATTTTCACTTTTTTCGCATAATAAAGGAGCACTTGACTTGACTCTTTCTAAAGGCAGGGGGAATAATATTACCCATAACATTTGTCGGTAACGAGTCGGGGGAATGTGTACTTTTTGCAAAAGATGAAATTTTGTGAAATTCTCTTTATATTTTCATTATATTGTTGTACGCATGTGACATCTAAGTTATTCACACACTGCAGTAGTCTTCTCATCCAGCGGTTACTGCACAAAAACTTCAAAAATTCATAACTTTTGAACGGATTGTCCAATTTTCCTCAAACTTTCAATGATGTGTTCTACTAATATTGCTACATTCTCTCAATCCTTATGTTTATGAAGGTGAACTTGTCCTTTAACTAGACCGACACCCACGAGTCATACAGCTCACGAGTCATACAGCCCATAAGTTCGACACTGGGTAAAAACAGCCCACGGGTTCGACAGATACAACACGGCGCATAATGTGTCGGTCTCGTGGGCCATGTTAGCTTTAAGTGTTGAACTAATGGGCTGTATGACTCGTGAGCTGTATAACTCATGGGCTGTATGACTTGTGAGCTGTATGACTCATGGTATTCCATTATATTTACAGGTGTGAGTCCTTTAGTAAAGGTCGCATCCCTTAAATTTTTTTTTTTAAATCATAGATGCGTTTGTCATGATATTTTGACCTACATCATAAGAGAAAATGCACATTAAAGGGTTGTATAAAGCTGCTTAAAGGGACAATTTTAAAAATGATGCCCACTGGGGTTTAAAAAGAAAATGCAGTGTTGGTACAGTTCTATATAAGATGAATATGATATAAGCTACATGCAGTTACTCTTGCCTAAAGGATAATCATAGTCACCTTATTGTCTACAAGGTACTATTTGATTTATCAAACAGATCAACTTTATGTAATTTGAATTATGTTTCAGTGGTAGCCAAAACAAAGAAATACATTAAAATACCACAATCATTCAAACTTGTGTGATAATAACTACTTAATTGTTCATGAATTCAACTACTAAGGTCTCGTATCACAAGAACATAGAAGAAAACAAAGTGAAGTTAAGCAGAGTTAGAGAGAGAGAAAGAGAGAGAGAGATAGGGGGGGGGGCGGGGGGAGTTGACAACACATTAACATGAACCGGCAGAGCTTGTATGGGATGAACGCTTTCCACTGACTTGTGTGTATTACATGCATAGGCCCTACTCTATTGTGTTTCATATTCGGCAACCTGAAAAAGTGAGGTATGCCCTTTCATCCGTCAAATTCCAAGGGTGATTCTTTAGCTCAAACTCTGTCGAAGGGTTCGTAAAGCCAAACTACGAGTTCTTTTTAATACTAAAAAATCACATATTTTCTGTACATGCTCATAATCGAATATAGTTCCCTCAAATTCCATGAGAGTCTTTCATCTTCCAACCTAATGCAGTTTGTAGAAGAATTCATACTCAATATCTACAGCTATTCAGCCTTTTTTTTTTTTGCCAAACTGCATTTGCTTTTTTTATTTATTTTTAAATATATTTTGATATCTATTGGTGCGATTTTGTGATGGAGCCAGGGATTTCCATATACTTGCAAGTGTGAGGCCTATACCATATCTATTATAAATTTAGTTCATGATAGGCAATTTTCTCGACGGATCTCAAATGGACTGCCAATTGCCTCATCTACGGCGAGTCAACGTCAGTATGACGAGGCCTGCAGGTACATAAAACATGCGGCTGCACCACGCGAATATATACGCATTAAGGCAAGGTAAAATGAACCTCAGATTGTGAACTACAAGAAATTGACACGAATTCACAGATCAGATGAATCTGGATCCTCTATTCCAAGTGGCTCAGAGATGTTTAGAGCGAAGTTCTCCCCTCCCAGTTTAAGGCAGCTTTTTGTGTACGCAGTTCTGTCGAATGATAATTATTGTTTTGTTGTATTTTTAGTGACTGATACTATCGGAGATGATTAACGTTTGTGGCTGCGTTCACATAGAAGTATACTATTCGGGTATTCGGGCTCGTTTTTCGAGGGCATGCAAATACCTTGAATCGAACGATAGGATTTTCTCACACCGGTTCACATAAGAGGGCACTATTCTAAAGTACGAATAGCTGCGAAAAGTATAGCAAAGTGGGAATCGAGCTTGTTCGATTTTATTTTTTTTTTTGCAGCGTATACCGTCTCTCGTTTATGAAATAATGACACTTTTGGTCTGGATTTGCCCTTTAGCAAAAATAAGCATGTAGACTGACATTCTGATGCAGTTTAGAAATTGTTAATAAGATTTGCTGGGATGTAGGAGGAAGAAATCCTCACTGCATGGGATGGTGAGTTGACGGTGCGGATGGCGGTGTATTCGGTGCCCGAATACCGAATAGCGAATAGCGAATAGCGAATAGCGAATACCGAATACCGAATACTTCTATGTGAACGCAGCCTTATCATCACGTGCTAAAGAGTTTCTGTGTGTTTGCTTACTTTTTTTTAGCACACCACACATAGCTACACGTCTGCACACGTCACAGATCGACAAACAATCGCACATTTTGCAAAATGCACTGTTTCTAAGAACTGGCCGTGTGCAAAAATTATATCGCACACGCCATAACTTCACACGTTTTATGGACTCCGAACTCTACGAGCGTGCTTATCCGACGCTTTTTTTTTCTTTAGTGTTGTAAGCAGACGAGTATTTCCGTTTTAATTCACCAAAAGGAGGGAAAAATCAAAATAATCATAATCAATGACTACAGTCTCAAAACCGCTAGAAATTTTCATTACCATATTTGCAGAAAGATACAGCTTTACAAATCGTTGTGAAGTTGACTGCACGTTAAAAGTGTAAATGAGACAAAGCAGACACACGTCATAGCAGATACAATACATTACAGACTATTATCAAATCATACTGCATACCTTTAACAAAATTTGAACAAGGTTAGAATGCATTGGTTGCTAAACTATCGATAGAAATCGTTATTCTATAAAGTTTTGTGTACGTATTTTGAGGAGATTATAGTAAGATGATGACATTGTTGCTTGTCCCACACCATGCACTGACGCTAGAATACCATTTGATGAAAACATTGTAATACAGTCTATATAGGTGATATCAATTTCAATACATGTGATGTTCCCTATTCTACGTTCAAATCTGATGAACTTTCTGTCAAGCTAAATTTACCGTACACGTGAAAAAGAGTTGGAGTTCTATCCAAGTGGCTGCCTTTTTACCTTCTTTATTCTGCTGTACGGAGGAGAGGTCTTGCCCTTGAAAATGTTCTCTTATTTCACGGTTTGGGTCTCCAAACGAATTCAGCGCCCCTTTTCAAACGCTACACATTTCGCGGTCTAAATGTAATGTTTGCACCAAGTTCCGATCACAAGTTACTGTAGTATCGATTGCGGATATTATCATTCTCTCTTTGGTACCGTATACCAAATGCCTGCACTCTTCAAACTTCACATAATCACGTACGTTTTTTGTTTTATGTTTTTTTTTTATTTAAACCACCATGAGTTTGAATTTAGTTTACCACAGCGAGCAACCATACAGTGATGCAATGTCATAAATGAAGATACTATGCCCTTTTTATTCCCGCGATTCACAACAATGAGGCCATGTTTAAGTGTATCGTAGCTGACAAATGTATATTTTTTATGTCTACAATATGTGTATTTTGTGATGTATAGAGGGCCTCTGAAAATTACACTGATTGTATCCACTGTCAGAGCTTCCCTAATGAAACGAAAGAAACAAAAATGAATGAATGAATGAATTAATTAATTAATTAATCAATTAATGAATGAATGAATTAATTAATTAAAACATAAGTAATCAAATATGAATTATGTCTTATTCTCTCTTTGGTGCTATAAACAATGTATTACATTTTATTTATGGTTTCTGCATGGCGTAAACATTGATTCATCATTCATGATAGCTACTTTCGACATGAGAGATTGAGAGATAAAGAAATCATAGTGAGAGATTACATAGAGACATACAATACAAGGAGAAATCAAACTACCATGCAGGAGGATCCCGTTTAATAAGCCGAACTTAATATTTGGGGCGTGATTAGATATATAAAGAAATCAATTTAATTATATACAATTTGATAAACTATCAGAAGATATAGAAGAAACTATTTCACAAAATAAAACATTAAAGGGCATGCATGTATACGGATAATGCTTAAAAAATAAAGCTGATGAAAAAGTATAGGCCTACAGGAGAAAAGAAATAGAAAAAAAAGCTCTCTTTAACTCTCCAATCTGTGATATGATTCAAGCAGGTGCGTTCACCCAATTGGCAATTGGCAACCGAGCCAGTTACTTACATGAACATGTATAGAGGAATATTCCGTGGCAATGCATTATTCTCATGCGTACTACTATTACTATATAGGGCGGGCAAACTATCTCAGCTCCACGTTTCAAACTGAATACATTTCATAGTTTACGTAATGTTTGCACCCCAGGTTCAACATCACAAGTTTACTAACAGTGCCGACTGCAAAAAAGCAAAATATCTCACAGCAAGCTACTTATTATTAACTGAACAATGCAGGGTGCTGAGCGCAGTGTTTACGTGGATGCAAATTCGGCACTGAGACTGGGTGTCTTAGGCTGCGTTCACATAGAAGTATACTATTCGGGTATTCGGGCTCGTTTTTCGAGGGCACGCGAATAGCTTGAATCGAACGATAGGATTTCCTCACACCGGTTCACATTGGAGGGAACTATTCGAAAGTACCGAATAGCTGCGAAAAGTATAGCAAAGTGGGAATCGAGCTTGTTCGATTTTCCTGCAGCGTATACCGTCTCTCGTTTATGAAATAATGACACTTTTGGTCTGGATTTGCCCTTTAGCAAAAATAAGCATGTAGGCTGACATTCTGATGCAGTTTAGAAATTGTTAATAAGATTTGTTGGGATGTAGGAGGAAGAAATCCTCACTGCATGGGATGGTGAGTTGACGGTGCTGGTGATGGTGTACGCGGTGCCCGAATACCGAATAGCGAATAGCGAATAGCGAATAGCGAATAGCGAATAGCGAATACTTCTATGTGAACGCAGCCTTATATAATGATTTTCCCAGTCTTGAGCTGTGCGCTTCTTTGTTACGATGGAAGGTTTTAAGTAGTTTGCTATTCAGACCACCGAATATATCGTAAGAAATACAAATGTGTGTAATAAACCAAATGATTGGTGTCACTCTGTGATTATTCACCTGGCACTTTGTGTGTTAGGTTGACAAAACAAAACAAAAACAAAAACAAAACCATCGGTGTTAGACCTAACAACATGGGACCGTGTTAAATCTAACTCCGATCAAGTGTCAATGCAGGACCACACCCATAGGTGTAGAAAGTATGTTGTGATGGTGTTTAAAATTGTTTACCTTGCACTTCGTGTGTTAAAGGACAAGTTCACCTCCATAGACATGTGGGTTGAGTGAATGCAGCAATATTAGTAGAACACATCAGTGAGAGTTTGAGCAAAATCGGACAATACGTTCAAAAGTTATGAATTTTTGAAATTTCTGCTCAGTCACGGCTGGATGAAGAGACTACTATAGGTTGTGATGTCACATGAGTACAACGATATAAAGAAAGAATAAAGAAAATTCAACATATTTCCTTTTTTCTCGCATAAGGAAAAGAATACTTGACTTCTCTCTTTCAGAAGGCAGGGGGAATAATATTATCCTTAACATACGTCAGTTGCAAGTCGAAGAAACGTGCACTTTATTAAAAATGTGAAATTTTGTGAAATTCTCTTTTTATTTTCCTTATATAGTTGTACGCATGTGACATCATACACTGTGGTAGTCTTCTCTTCCAGTTGTGACTGCACAGATACTTCAAATATTCATAACTTTTGAACGGATTGTCCAATTTTCCTCAAACTTTCACTGATGTGTTCTACTAATATTGCTGCATTCTCACAATCCTTATGTATATGAAGGTGGACTTGTCCTTTAAAAGTTGACACTGTAGCTGGTGATATTTTTTTCTTTTTGACACTGCGCTGGTGTTAATTCAACAATGACACCGCATGGCGTTGTGGTATAACACCCGCCCAGTTTCAATAGGAGACCACAGCAATCGGTATTACTGTGGTGTAAATGTGTTCACACCTTCTTCTTTTCTCTTCCAAAAATCAAGTGCTTTATCAGAAAGTTCTTGGTCGTCTTGTTGAAGTATAAAATCAAAACAAGAGAACAATAACTATAACAATTCAAAACACAATTTTATATTTTGAAGTGATACCAGGAGGTGCTAATCCAACACTATTGAGCACCGGAAATTTAACACGAACTCGGTGTTTCATATTAATCTAACACCGGAATTAAAGCTTTGGATACAGCTTTGGAAATTGTTGTGAAGTTGACTGCACGTTAAAAGTGTAAACGGGACAAAGCAGACACATATTATAGCAATACAATACCCGGCCGATTATCATCAAATCATATACTGCATATACCTATAACAAACTTTGAACAAGGTTAGAATGCATTAGTTGCTAAACTATTGATAGAAATCGTTATTCTCTATAAGTTTTGTGTACGTATTTTGAGGAGATATAGTAAGATGATGAAATTGTTGCATGTCCCTCACCATGCACTGACGCTAGAATACCATTTGATGAAAACATTGTAATACAGTCTATAGGTGATATCAATTTAAATACATGTGATGTGCCCTATTCTACGTTCAAATTTGATGAACTTTCTGTCAAGCTAAATTTACCGTACACGTGAAAAAGAGTTGGAGTTCAATCTATTCAAGTGGCTGCATTTTTACCCTCTTTATTTTGCTGTACGGAGGAGAGGTCTTGCCCATGAAAATGTTCTCTTATTTCACGGTTTGGGTCTCCAAACGAATTCAGCGCCCCTTTTCAAACGCTACATATTTCGCGGTCTAAATGTAATGTTTGCACCAAGTTCCGATCACAAGTTCATTCGAGTTATTAACAAGTTACTGTAGTATCGATTTTGGATATTATTATTCTCTCTTTGGTACTGTATACCAAAAGGCTGCCCTCTTCAAACTTCACATTATCATGTAAGTTTTTTTACACAGCGTTAGCACCAACGACCATGAGTATAAATTTAGTTTACCACAGCTATAAAGCAACAATTCAGTGAAATACAATATTGTAAATGAAGGCATTTATCCATCTTTTATTTCCGCGATTCTCAACAATGTGGACATGTTGTAAGTGTATCGTAGCTGAATAATGTATATGGTTTTTATGTGTGATGTATAAAGGGCCTCCGAGAATAACACTGATTGTATCCACTTTCCTAATGAAACGAAACAAACAGAAATGAATTAATGAATGAATAAATGAATGAATAAATGACTAAATTAATTAATTGAAAATAAATGAATAAATAGGAATTACGTCTTATTCTCTCTTCGGTGCTATATTTAACATTTTCTTTATGGTTTCTGCAAGGCGTAAACATTGATTCATCATTTATGTAGCTACTGTGCACATGAGAGATTGAGAGATAAAGAAATCATAGTGAGAGATTACATAGAGACATACAATACAAGGAGAAATCAAACTACCATGCAGGAGGATCCCGTTTAATAAGTCGAGCTTAATATTTGGGGCCTAATTAGAAATATAAAGAAATGAATTTAATTACATACAATTTGATAAACTATCAGAAGCTATACAAGAAACTATTTCACAAAATAAAACATAAAAGGGCATGCATGTATACGGATGATGCTTAAGAAAATAATGAAAGCTAATGAAAAAGTAGGCCTACAGGGGAAAAGAAATAATAAAAAAAAAAAAACTCTCTTTAACTCTCCAATCTGTGATATGATTCAAGCAGGTGCGTTCAACCAATTGGCAATTGGCAACCGAGCCAGTTACTTACATGAACATGTATAGAGGAATATTCCGTGGCAATACATTATTCTCATGCGTACTACTATTACTATATAGGGCGGGCAAACGATCTCAGCTCCACTTTTCAAACTGAATACATTTCATAGTTTACGTAATGTTTGCACCCCTGGCTCAGCATCACAAGTTTACTAACACTCCAGTGCCGACTGCAAAAGAATTATCTAAAAGCGAGCTAAGAGTTAATAGATGAACAATGCAGGGTGCTGAGCGCAGTGTTACGTGGATGCAAACCTTGGCACAGAGACTGGGTGTCTTTATGTAATGCTTTTCCCAATCTTGAGGCGTGCGCTTCTTTGTCGTGGATGGATGGCTCTGAGTAGTTTGGTATTCAGACCGCCCAATATTTCGTAATGAGATACAGAAGAAATACAAATGTGTGTAATAAACCAAATGATTGGTGTCACTCTATGATTATCGTAATCAATTAAACGCACATCCACTACAAAAAAGTCGATGTTAGATTTAACATCATGGGTGTTAAACGTAACTCCGATCAGATAGAGGACCACACCCACAGGACAGGTGTATAGAAAGTGTGTTGTGATGAAGTTTAAAAGTGTTTACCTTGCACTTCGTGTGTTAAGTTGACACTGTAGCTGGTGATATATTTTTTGACACTGCGCTGGTGTTAATTCAACAATGACACCGCATGGTGTTGATTTAATATTGTTGGTGTTGATGTCAATGGTATAACACCCGCCCAGTGTCAATAGGAGACCACACCAATCGGTATTACTGTGGGGTAAAATTAATGTGTTCACACCTTTTTTTTCCCCAAAAATCAAGTGCTTTATCAGAAAGTTCTTGGTCGTCTTGTTGAAGTTCAAAATAAAAAAAGAGAACAATAACTAAGTAACAATTCAAAACACAATTTTATATTTTGAAGTGACACCAGGAGGTGTTTATCTAACACCACAATTGAGTACCGCAAATTGAATACGAACTCGGTGTTTCATATCTAACACCGGTCTTTTTGCAGTGTCGAAAAAAAGAAAAAAGAATATCACTAATATGAGGACAGACAGAGAACAGTCACTGAGCCATGCGTCATCACGAAAGCCTCTAATGTCGGGATTTTTTCAGATATGAATTCGAAAGATGCTAATCTTCAAATTGAAATAAATCGAAATATAATGACTTTTGATTACAAGGAAAATATCTCATTGAAAGAATCAAACGTAAGAAAACTGTGAAGGTTATTACAAATGTCTGCTTTTCTTCCTTTCTTGATCTCCGAGATTTTAGGGGGTTACGTGATGACACACATCAAACAACTTTATAGTAACAGAAATAAAAAAAAAACAGCAGAGAGAACGAAATGTTTGATATAAAAAAAAAATCACAGAATACACTTAAAATGACTCTAAAGTACACTAAGAATATACTTGAAACTTGAAATAATGTGTGGGGGAACCTGCAAAAAAAATCAAATGGCTATGGGCGTAGGTGCTCAAAAATACTGTCGGCACACACACACACACACACACACACACACACACACACACACACACACACACACACATTCATAGAACACGAACATGTAACTCAAATTCAGTGTAGGCCTATATGGTATTGAAAACAAGGGACCTTTATTCCAGAGGGTACTTGTCATTGCATGATTGACTTAAAAAAACAACAACAACAACATGCATTTTAAAGGGATGGTATGGTTCTGGTTGAAATGGGAATTCAGCTTTTTATTTTATTATTGTTATTATTATTTTTTTAAATATATGCCCAATCTTAAAATAATGGGCTAAATTTTGATATGTCCAAAAGTATTCAGTCAGGAAAACTATTGTGTCAAATTTGATTTCATATTCAAGTTTATTCTGTCTCCAACATAAACAATATCATATACACATATTGTAATGAAGGGAAGAGATGTCAACAGAAGTAATCCAAAATGCAGGGAGGTATATACTTCTGATGAGAATTGCAGAAGTTTAACATTTTACAAATTAAGGAATTGGGGTAGAAATGTGCGGACGCACTGTTATTGCCGAATGATTGAATTGTCATTTTTTTTTTCTTGTAAAGGTTAAAATGGATAATTCTGCGAGGATTACGTCATCATCTCACATGTGTGCATTTTAGCATCAAGTGTTTTCAGAACTATTTCGGGATAAAGTAGCGAATTTTAGAATTTCATGACTTTTCTTATATGTTTTATTGTTAAAGAAACATATTTACAACAGCAAATGAACGGTCTGACTTTCTTAAAATGTATGGATGTGGATAACCGAAGGTTTGTCGAAATTATCACAATCAACTTGAAGTTGTCAAAACAGAACCTATACTCGTGTATTACCATTGTTATTATGTTGCAAATAACAAATGATTGATTAAAAAGTAAAACAAAACACGAAATGCTAAAAGAAACACGAACAGAAATGGAAAGGACTCCATCGCCGACCTCCATTCAATGAATAACGAGACAAAATGCTTAGAATCTACTCTTAACTGTATTTTGTCTTTACACTCTCTATACCACTGGATATCACATCACCATTTCTTAGAATTGAGAAATTATTTGTTTCTTTTTCAGCTTTTTTAAATATTCGATATCCTTTTAAACTTAAATGTATATTTTGAACCCAGCAAAAAAGGGTTGTTGTTATAGGTTTTCTCTGTCAATTTCATACTTAATGTCATTCCAATTCATGAATGTGCATTCAAATTCACACAGCGCATGCACGCGAAAACATTCGGGCATTCAAATTCAGAATCCGAGCAATCAATTTCAGTTATGGGAGTTCCATTTCGTTTTCGTCAAATTAAATTCACGCTTGGGCGTTCAATTTCCAAATGCGAGCATTGCCTTTCCTACTCGTGCATTCAAATTCACGCGATAGTCATGTCATAGTCCCGAGCTTGTTTGGAGCGAAGAATTTCATTTTCAGGCGATCAAGGTCCTACTTCCTGCAATCAATTTAACGAGGAAAAAGGAGTAGGTTTTTTTTTTCTTTAAGAAAAGAGGAAGGGCATACACAACGCATGAAGGCTTGCATTATGGTATAATTATGATTTTTTAAAATTTTACATTGTTCTGTGTTCACGTATTCATTGTTTTTCATCTCAAGAAATTGTTAGGTCCAATGAGCAGTGCATCCAAACCACACAAACACAGTCCAATTATATTCCTTGATGACACTGCATGCTGACAACGCCCCAACGCTATTCCACACAATGACAATGCATCAATTAAAGACAAACTGACACACAATGAACTCACATAGTCGTGTAAAGCAATAAAACAGCAATAAACAACAAACAAGACGTATACAATGTTCATGTTTTCAGTTGCAGTGGAGTCGAAATTGATTTATTTTCCGATCAGTGCCTAATGCGACTGTATAGTCGTTCTCGTGAAGCCCGAGTTCAAATATTAGAATGAACAGGTGAACCTATACTGCCAAATGAGTAATCTTCATCATAAATCCAAACATATTCAATTCTAAATGAAAAAGACACACACACATCATGGCCCCAATGTAACTAAACTCAGGACTTCTTTTAAATTGAATGCAGTTATTTGGAACATTGTTGCCTGTTCACGAATTTGAATGACCGACGAGATTCCGTCGACAGCTTAAAATGAATTTGAATGTTCATTGCTATAATGCGTGCTCCTCTGTTAAATCCGAAAGCTCCGATAATGAATATGAATGCTCCGATAGTGAATTTGAATGCCCCGATAATGAATTCGAATAACCGGATTTTGAATTTGATTGATGATTCAGTGCTGCGAGCGTGGAATACGTGAAATTGAATGCTCGGAATAGGAACGTGAATGACATAAGTATGAAATTGATGTTATTACTTTTTATTTTCATACCAACTTCTAACCGGTCCGGAATTTCCCTTTAATCAAGTGAGGGGTATAGTGCTGTGGCACATCTCACATCATAATCACGAGAAAAAAAATATATATATTATATATATATATTATATATATAATCACAAAACATGAAATATTGAAACAAAATACAATACCTTTAAAAATTAATGCAATCTCTTGTAACGATTTACGTTGAAAACTCGTTATATGTCATAGTTTTTGTTGTATTTCAACTCCATAGATTTTACCTTCTTCCAGTTCTATTTATATTTATTCACGCCATCTACTTGATGACATTGCGCGCCTTTTTATATAAATATGGATCTCTTCAGATTGTCGTCTGCTGGTTTTAATCGTGAGATTTGCATTCGTTCGAGAGTATCGAGACAAATCGTAAGTACGTGCTTGTCGGACTTAATTGCAAATGTCCCACTCACTGATCACTGATCGTGTTGTTTCTGTCATTTATCTCTAATTCCAACCCCTTCTACGCCCCCTCTCTCTTTCATAAGCGAAGTTTCAATGAATATCTCTGCTAGAAATTTCAGCAACTTCTGTATGTCATGTCTGTACCTGAAGTGTTTGCGTTATTTTCGTCCCCTTCCTTGCTCAGAAACCATAAAGTTTTCTCTTTCTAGTTCTTTATATATCTCTCCTTCCTTTCTGTGGGAGTGTCTGTCAGTATTTCTTTTTTGTTTATGTTTGCCTGTCTACGTATGTTTCCATCTCCTTTCTCCCTCTTCTCTCATTCTTATCTATATTCCTCCAATCCATACATCCATCTGCTTCTTTACTTATATCGCTGTCATTAGATACCTACCTCCCTCTCGATTTTTCTTTTTCTTCTATCTATTAATGTCTTCCTCTTCCTATCAACCTGTCTTCCTATCCTTTTTATTTTATTTTTTTATTTTAGTAAAATTGCATTTTCTCTATCTGATTTCTATATCTCTCCCTCTCTATCTCCCTCCAAAACATTTGTTTCATCTATCTCTTGGTCTCTAAATTCGCTATCACCCCTTCCATATTTTTCTATCGTCTCGAAATAACGTATACCCAATATATTACTCCCTCTCTCTCTCTCCATCTTTTCCAATGTTTTCGCCTTTCTGTCCCCTCCCTTTGTTTTTTCCCGTATATTTGTATCTACCTCTCTTTTTCTTATTGGTATCTTCTCTCTCTCTCCCCCTCCCGAATATCTCTCTCTCTCTCTCTCTCTTTCTGTCGATCGATCTCTCTCTCTCTTTTCGCTGTCTATCTCCTGCATCTGTCTCAGTTTCAACAATCTCTCCACGTAGAGCCGGAGGGACGAATTTCCGATGAAGTCACGTCGGTGATACGAGTGAACTTTGGCGGTCGGGCGGAAAGCCGGCAAAATTCGCACCTAGTGTTATCGAATCTTACACGTGATCGCCTAGAATTAGGCCTTTCGCCTTGTCGGGGAGAGCTGCACATGTTGAAAGGAGGAAATGATGTGGAATCATGGTGATGTGCATTGGAGTAGAGAAAGAAATACATCATTTATGACGAATCGCTACATGCAGCTTATGCAATGCTATAAATACATATATACATATATACGCACACACAATCCTAATATTATAATATATAAACAATTATATATATCTTTTTTTGTTTGTTCGTGCATTCTCCTGAATATCTAATATGCATTCCTTAATTCATTCGTTTATTTATTCATTCCTTTATCTATTCATTCATTCTTGTTTTTAATGAAAATGGCAAAGCAAGTTTTATCCTACACGCACACACGCACACACGCACACACGCACACACACACATAATGTGCGTAACAACACACATGAAACTCGCACGCACAAAACATTTATGTCTCGATTTATGCCACTGGACCAATACATTCGCGATATCAACTCTTTTCAGAAATTACGTTCCTGTATTTTTGTGTGTTTGTTGGGGGGGGGGAGGGGTGGAGTCGACTGTATAATTGATAGTACTAATAGAAATAATAAACACACAAAATCAATATAACTGTGAAGATGCCTGCAGCGTGATAAACTGCAATAGTCAGGTATCTATAGTCCCAGAAACATTATTGCATAGCTATTATCGAATATACAATTGGACAGATATCTAGTTATAATCTAACTAGATATTAATACAATACCTCGCCATAACATAATATCAATTCAATTCTTTCAATTCAAATAAAATAACACTTTTTATTTCAGTACAATTTCAAGGAAAACCAACACACGATATATAACTGCAACAATTTTATCAACATACATAATTTACGCCAAGAGTAGTTGATGAGTGTGATATAATGATGTATGCAGATGATACTGTTACGATGTTCAGTGATCCAAATCCTGAAAGAATAGAAATGGTTTTAAACCGAGAACTCAAGAAAGTGAAGTCTTGGTTAGATGAGAATCACCTCACACTCAATGTAGATAAAACACAGGTACTTGTTGTTGGCACACAACAGAAGTTTGTTCAGTCCAATCTGAATATGGTCTTTAAGGTGAATGATGTAATTATCAAACAGGTCCAAAGTGTGAAGTATTTAGGGGTCTGGATGGACCAGCATCTTAGCTGGCAAGAGCAAATCAAATATACCTCAAAAAAGATAGCAACCAGATTAGCATTACTCAGACGAGTTAGAAAATATCTAACTCTTGACAGCGCTAGATTGCTTGGTAATGCACTGGTCTTACCTTACTTTGACTATTGCTGTAATGCCTGGACGAATTGCAATCAGCGCAACAGGTTGATACTGATCAAACAACATAAACAAATGGCAAGGATAATACTGAAAGCAAATCCTTTGACACCCTCCTCTCAAATGTTCAAAACTTTGCATTGAATTCCCATGGAGGAACGTTGGCGGTTCCATCGGGCTAAGCTCTTATATGATATAATTAATGGTTCTGCTCCATCCTATTTGATTGATCGCTTCACGCTATGCAGTAGTACACATCGGTACAGGACAAGAAGGGCTGGCACCCATGGTCTTGTTTTGCCCAGAGTCACCTCTGAGAGTGGGAAAAGGGTTTTTTCTTTCTCTGGAGCTATGCTTTGGAATGCACTTCCTGCAATTATACGCAGTTCTCGTTCAAAAGCTACCTTTTGCTGTAATTATTTGAAACACTTCGCCTCATAACCTTGGTTATTTGTTATCTGATATATGTAGATCTTGTTAGATCCATTTTCTGTAATCTCTGTTGTATATTTCTGTAGTGTTATTTGTCTGTTTCGTTTGACTTTTATGAATAAGTTTGTGACACAGGACCTCTAGGGAGAACAGTGCATTGACTACTGATAGGGCCACCCTGTATAAATATGACTAAATAAATAAATAAATAAATAAATAAATTTATGTTAAACAATTTGTTTAAAGTAATTAAATTATTGGAATAAATATAAATAAATAAATATATATATATATATATATATATATATAACTATATACATATATACATATACATACATATATATCAAACAAACGATATCTTAACGCAGGTTGATGTAGAAACAAACAAAACCTTTCTTAAGGCCATCACCTTTCAAAAGCAGATTCCAAAAGCTTGGTCCTGTATTTTTGGGCGAGGAGGATGCGGAGTAAAGGTTTATGAAATATTAGTTTAGTTAATTTTGTATGGCAATCATAAACACTTACACTTCTACAGAATACGTTAATCAAATACTTTAAGCAACTCAATATTCCTTGAATTGAACGTAAACCGTCCTGATTGATACAACTTAAATCCAATCTTTAACCTTAAAAATTTCGCTATTAGGAAGCAATTAATCAGTGTGACCTCATAGTTGTACACATTAAATAATTCTCAAAGCCTTCTTTTTTAACAAGTACAAATTTATCAATTAAATATTGATGGATAGTTCCTCAAGCGAGCATACCATTTTTCATAGTTCAGATAAAGAATTACAACACTGAAATGTAAAGTTAGTGAAGTGGAGATGATGGGGAAAATACTTCAACTTATTTTATAATAAAAATCTTCCGAGATATAATGTTACAACAATCACATTAACATGAAAATCTACATAAACACCAAGGAACTTACATCAAACTGAGATCATTTCAAGCGGAGTGTCATCGAGAACAATGTTGCCTGACAGTATTTCATGTGAATTGCTAAAAAGTAATTTATTGGCTCCTATCTATCGTCTAACAAAATTATTTTTACTTCCTCATTGCCAATTTGCAAAAATATCTCAGGATTTCTTTGAGAATAAATGAGTTAAATGTTAATATAAAAAGCGTATCAAACGATTTATGTAAATCGTTAATGTATTCTAAGGGGGAGGGGGCTAATATTAGGGGCTCCATAATACCACAAAATATCGAAGAGTCCGTAGAAACTTAAACAAACACATTTCTACTGGCCAACCGCAACAAAATTATCAAACCAAGGAACATTGCTTGTAGCACAAGAAAATGTTAGTAAAAAAAGGAGTGAACAGTATTTTCAGGAGCTCTGAGTCAACCTTTATTGTGCCCGTTGATACGTATGAATAATTCATGGAAATATGTATAAGATTATTATGTGTACTTTAGTCAGTCGAAACCAAATGCTTTTTCAATGATATCGTTCTATGTGGGTGTAGATCAAAACGTTTAAGATGATCAAGAAAAAATAATCATTGGTTACAAAACCTTTTTGTTTTTTACAAGCATTTTCAACATTTCGACCCGTGGTTTTCTGGGAATAAAAAATAGTGCATCTGCGTGCATCTGCGTGCATCAGGGGATATTGTTTATTCATGTGTTTATGAGTGCGTTTGTGTGGATGTGTGTGCGTGTGCGAAATTAATGGGTAAAATAAGTTGCAACACTATAATACCGGACAAATCTTCGGCATTAAGAATGCAATCAATATGAAGATAGTCTATACCCAAGTGTAATGTGAATCACCTATAATCCGTCCCCTCAAGAATAGCTCGTATAAACTCATATTACACAGTCGCAAAATAATAACTGTAAATTCTCTTTTTAGTACGTGCAATGAATTCAAGGTGGGGAAAGATGCTACGGATATCATGTTGTTTTATGATATAAGGGAATTGACCCAAGATTCAGTAGGGCGCTGTTGCATGGACCCACGCACTGCATCCGCACCCCCCCCCCCCCGGGGGGGGGGGGGGGGGTGCATAATGAAATGCACTTAACCCTCAAATGCAATAACACGTTGAATCATGAATTTGCATAGTTTCCACAAAGGAAAAAAAAGTAATCGAACGATGACCATAATAGAGTATAGTGTTTATAGTGGACACACTCTACACAATCTACACACGGCTATGTAGGTGTGGAGATGCTATTTTTTGCAGATTGTGATTCTGTAGATCAAACTTAATCCGAAGCTCTACAATATGATTTAACTAGACCCTCTACGGCTAATAAACTGGACCTATTTTCTGACTAGTTTCTAACTTTATGCGGAATTTTCTCTCAAAATTGACATTTAACCAATCTTCAATTGCGTATGTATTGTTGAAGTCCCAGTTACAGACATTGTTTACCATTTGCAGATGAAACAAAGCCCCAGCTTTAGTGCTTCAAAATAGTGTTGAAATGTGAGTTACGGATATAACTCGCGGTTTAAAAGCGTTATTCAGTATAATCAATATTATTCATTGTAAAAAAAAATACAAAATGTGAAAATTAGTTATAATAAAATTGTTTGTTAACCGTCAACAGTTATGGTTTAGTTAGAAAAATAGTGATATCTCCTTATATTTTAGGCTTCGTTGCAAATTTTTGTATGGTAGGATGTTTTGTGATACAACTGACCTACACATATGCATCGAATGTATAGTAAATAATCTTTATTTTTTAAAATCACTGTTCCCAAAAGCAAACAATATCCTTTTAAAAGCGAATGACGTTTCGGAATGTACAATTAAAATGTTTTTATTGAAATCCATGTCCCTGGCCTGATCTAAATTCTAACATTGAGTGTTGAACAAAACACTCAACAATGTGGGAGAAGGACTCAAGAGCCTGGAGGGTTTAACAGAGTAGCTTTGTTACTGCTTTGTTTCCGTATGCTTAACATTACAATTTTTTTTTTTTCAAAATTTGAAATTTGCATTTTGGAAAGAGCATTATGACACGCTCCTTTTTTGGGAGGGAAGGGAAACTCATATTAAACAGTAATCTCTTGACACAACATGTTTACAACTCTTCCTCTTCCTCTCTCTCTCTCACTCTCTCTCTCTCTCTCTCTCTCTCTATCTCTATATATATATATAGTATTATATATATGTATATATGTATATATACATATATAAAAAAATATGATATATAAAATATGATATAATATATATATATATATATATAAATATATGTGTGTGTATGTGTTTGTGTGTGTGTGAATGTAGTGTAAATGTAATGAAATAGAGATTCCTCGCTCCTTAATTCTCTCGTTTCTTGATCTCAAACAGTCTCCAGAATATTCTTCTTTGCGATTATTTGACCTTTCATCAAACACGCCTTAATCGTCTCGATCGAGACGTTGCACAGCACGGGTGGGTGGCTAGTCTCGCTAATTATACGCTTCTATACGCTCTCGTAGCTCCGAGGGTGATTTGCCACGCTCAAATTTATATACCCACGACACCGCGGGACAACAGACCCGAGGCCAGGGAAGTCAAATGTCTTAGAAGATAAGAAAATAGACTGAGACAGAGAAAGAGAAAGAGACAGAGAAAAAGAGAGAGAGAGAGAGAAAGACTCTGTAAGAAGGATACACACAAGCACACACACACACACACACACACACACACACACACACACATATTCCTATATATATCATATTGATTCCCAACAGTAGTTCAATATAAAAACTCCGTGAGAGACGTAGTTGTCAAAACTACGTCTCTCACGGAGTTTTCATATTGATCTACTGTTGTGAGTCAATACTCTCTTGGACTCCGAGCAGAAACCTATTTGCTGTTTTATATATATATATATATATATATATATATACATATATCATGTGTGTGTGTGTGTGTCTGTCTGTCTGTGTGTTTATGTATGTGTTACATTGGTTAACTACTAAAGGCATATCTAACAAGGTGAACATAAATAGGTGATAATATGTGATAAGATAGAGATTTTAGAAAAAAATGATCTAAAAAAAAGAAAGGACTTCGCTTGTTGTAAATAGATAAATTAACAAAATGCGAGAAGGCTCTATAATTGATAATATACAGAAAAAAAAAGAGAGAGAGAGAAAGAGACACAGAGAGAAGACGAGATATAGTGAGTAATCACTCGTATTCCCATGTTGGACAAACTCTCGTAATATACCGTTCTCTCTTCATCGCTTCCGCATTCATCATTCGTGACACGCATGTCCCTGCTGCTAGGGTGTCTGCGCTCTCTCTGCCCCGCCCCGTCGTCTGGGGAGAGAAATCGCGCACCCACGCTATCAGCTAGCAGGACGGAGGTATATCATTCCCTTCAGGGACATAATACACTGCCTTACCTTTTCTGGAGAGTGTACCTGTTTGGATTGGAAAAGAAGATGAAGAAAGTCAATATACTTGGTGTATTAGAGAGTATATAATGGTCTGTGTATGTGTGTGTGTTTGTGTGTGTGCAAATAAACTGCAACCTTTCAAAACATAAAAGTAGTAAACAATACAAAATATTTTGAAAAAAATGAAAAAAAAGACTAACATCAGTTTCAAATTATAGAATTTCACCTCTTATATGATTCATAAAGAACCTTGTCTAAGCCAGAGAGTGTTATGAGATATTTATCAGATCATGATATTCCTTACCAAGATTTTTACCTATGACTAAAAACATAAAACTGACGTACTACATTACTATCATTTATATTTTATGTCTAAGACATCAAACGATATATACTTCTACACCCATCTCATTATTCATATTACAACCGGCTTGACTCTTCACAAAATATGGAATCAAATTACACCAAACACGAACCAGATTTATTAGTGTCACACGTGACATTTAAGCGCTGAAGAAACGAATAAAACAGAAGAAACGGTCTAACAAATAAGAAAAGAGAATGTTTTTCAGTATTGCAATAATTCCGAGACGTTATACCCCAAATAAATTATTGGAGAAAACATATTATTCACAGGTTCACACTCACACACACAAACACACACAGAGACATACTGTATATATATATATATATATATATATATATATATATACATATATATATACATATATATATATTATATATATATATATATGAAGGGTTCGTTTGCAAAAACCGATGAGTCCATATTTGTCAAATGGAGATATTTGCGATGAAAGGTCAAGAAAAATAAAGAGAATAATAAGAAATGTTTTTCTTCTTTTGACCATAACTTCAAAAATGTACCTTATGTAGTGACCAATATTATCATTTAAAAGATATTATTTTGTACTCTATGACAGAGACCGTACTTCAAAATCTTCAAAAACGGACTTATCAGTTTTTGCAAGCAAACTCTTCATATATATATATATATATATATATATATATACATATATATATATATATATATATATATATATACATATATATATATATATATATATATATACAGTGCGTATACAAAAACGCAACAAGATTTGATTTCAAATTTGTGAAAATTGTGTAAATTTTACACCAAAGTGAGTAGCAACATCTTAAAGCCACATATCTCCTCTTTCCAATGATATCTTATCTATTCATACACGGTCATGGATGGCTGAGTAATCATTCTTTTTGGACAATGGGTCAAATTGGACTTGGTACCAAGTTTAGGTACTGCAAGAATCAATGCATCTTATTAGAAATAAAATAAACAAATGGAATAATGAAAGTAATTCTAGTCAAATTAATGATCGCAATTAATGAAATTGATGGAATTAATGACCACAACTTACCATTGTCTTCTTTCGGATAATTGTATCTCTTTTAACATTACATCCCATGCCCTTCAACGTGGCCACCATTCCTTTCCACACAGAGATTAGCTCTTTTCTCCATCTCACGCACAGCCCTGCGAATCATTGGGGCTTGATGGCGTAGAGCTTCAAACTCCTCAGTGATTCTTTGTCTCAAAGTTGCAATGTCAGGTGGAGGGGTAATGAACACTTTGCTCTTGAGATAACCCCAAAGAAAAAAGTCACAAGTCAGATCCGGAGATCGTCGTGGCCACTCCACATCATGATACAAGGCAATCACCCAATTTCCAAATACCTAAACCAATCTGTTTCTTACTGCAACTAGTCGAGGGGCTGGTGCGCCATCCTGTGCCCACCATAGGCATCTGAACACACCCCTTTGTTAGACACAAAAATTTTCCATTAATTTAGGAATCACATTTTCATTCAAAATTTGTATGTATCCATTTCCGTTCATGTTGTTTTCAAAGAAGAAGGGCTCTAGGAGCAAATCGTTTCCACAAAGTCCAGCCCAGACATTCAGCTTTCTCTCGGAAAATCGACGTCATAGTTAAGTGCAGAAACTGAAACTTGGTCCCAAGTCCAATTTGACCCATTGTCCAAAAAGAATGATTACTCAGCCATCCATGACCGTGAAAGAATAAATAAGATATCATTGGAAAGAGGAGACATATGTGGCTTTAAGATGCTGCTACTCCCTTTAGTAAAAAGTTATTACAATCTTCACAAATTCGAAATGAAATCTTGTTGCGTTTTTTTTTTTTTTGATACGCACTGTATATTATGTATATATACATATTATATCTAGATATATACGCATTCACAGAGGATGAGCTTCTCCTTGGTTTTTGCCCTTGTGTGTGAAGTTTGTGCTTCAAAATATTTAATGGGAGGCAGCACACAAGCACTGAATATGGCAAACATGCGTCCTTTGTTAACTTCAGTCTCAGCAGAGATCTTTCTTGCCTCATGCTGTCAAGGCAATGTGACGAAGGTCTTGAGACGCTTGCGACGACTTACTCCCAAACGTCTAGTGTCCTCGCAGGCAGAATCTTTGTAAGAAATCATGATATACGTACATGTATAGAGCCTAAAGCAGAACGTTAACGAGCAACAACCTCAATAAAGGACATTAAGGGTTGTCGAAAATGTACTAAGTGTGTGTGTGTGTGTGTGTGTGTCTGACAGAGTTTGATTCTTTGTGCGTGTTCACATGTGTGGCATGATTAATTATGTATGTCATTTTGATCTGCAGAGAATGGATTGAAACGCAAATCAACATTGTCTCATTCAAAAATATTATGTTTTATAACGTACATGTATTTGGCGAGGATCGGGTTTTGCACCCTCTTGAGCTAATTACTAGGGATCTCTTGGAAATTTATAATAACTAACTGTTTATATATATATATATATATATATATATATATATATATATATATATATTGTAACATTCCGCAATGTTTCATTTGTAATCTTCACTTTATTCTCATTATTCAATAATTCGTTTTTTTGTATTTTTTTATTCGTTCTTGTTTTGCTCACATGTTATATTACATGAATTAATAAATACAATGCTTTGTAATGATGAAGTTCATTGAAACCCTCTTTTACTGTTTGCAAGAATTTTTTTTCGGATTTTCGGATTTGTTTTAAGAATATTATAACAAACAGACCTTTCCGCTATGCAATGAAGGTTCACAAACCCTGTTTCCTTTCATGATATCCTTTTTAGGGGTTTTGTTCAAGAGAATGTACCCACAGACAACTGACCACATATCCAGTGGCAATGGTTTTTAATAATTCCATTTTCAGCTGGGGAAATCAGATCAAATCTGCTCTGTACTCTACATTTTAACTCTTTCTCAGATGCTGCTAAATAATGTAGCTTGAAGAAGACAAAACAGTGTTGAAAATAATCTTGAAGTTCGTATTGAGACCTCTTTGTTTGTGGATATCTTAGCAATTTCATATCCGATTTGTATCAAATAAACATTGAATTCCTATAAGATCTGTATTCTCTTTCATATCCCATAAGAGGTTTCTCATTATCTAAAAACAAGTTGGAAGCCCTATCTCAACCAGAACTATAGTATTACCATACCTTTACATAAAAATCATCTGTGTGTGGAAGCTTATTCTTGAATAGTCTTTATTTCCTCCCACACATATAGTGTGATAAATTATACAAAAACTTTTAGCAGCAAGGTCACGATGATGATATATTATTCGGAGATATATAAACATCAGTGTTACAAATTATGCAAATAACAATTTTATTTGCAAGCATGAGTGCGTGAGTGTGTGCCTGTTTCAAACAATCGTTTGGACTTGATCGCATAATAATCACATGGCCAATTCTGCTGAGTTCGCTCTTTACCCTTCATTTGTGACACCACTATGTTCGAGACTGATTCACCAATGACGGTCATTAACCACCAAGCTTTAAAAATATCCTCTCGTGATTAATGGTTCACACTATACCAATGAATGAGTCCGCAGAACTGGAGGCGTTGTGTCGTGATAGTCCATCACGACAACCTCTTCACGTATCGAGAAGCTTTGTCAACAAAGTGGGCTTTGTGACGAAGAATGGGAAGTCATCAACTCACAAACCGCATCCCGAATGTTGATCGTTAAAGATATCCTGAAATTCGAAAGACGCCCATGCAGGTCCCCTATAGACGTATGATTCAATAGGGATCATTATTTCTTGATTGTAAAATGGAAATGACACAAAGAAACAAAAATAAAACGCAGGTAACAATCATGTTAGCAGTGTTTCCAAGTGATGTTTAATATCGTCAACGAGTTTATTTGTGTCTTGTGTAGTTCATCTTTGTGAAACATACGGAATTATGTGATCACAATCATGGGCAAAACTTGGTAAAAAACACACGCACAATATCAACAACGATTATGAGTCCCCTGGCGCATACATCATCGCACACATTATTCGAGGAATATATAAGACCAACTTATATGGAATTACAACTCTCGTGTAGAATTATAAACAGAAAGACAAAAACAAAAAGATGTTTGTATACCTCAAGCACACCGAAGAGAACACCAAGTGGTTTCAGTATGGCTTTAGACCAACAGCATCAAGAAAGGAAAAGAAAAGCCTATCAAATTGTACAATGTAACGACAGCTTTCTTTTAAATTTTTCTTCCAAGCACATGTTATCTTGTTTGATTTATTTCTGTAATATTTAAGAAAATAAACAGAAATAATTCCTATTTCAGCAGCGGAAGGAAAAGACACGAGGGAGTCTCATTACATATCAAAAGAAAAATGGCTTCAGTTCAGCACCAACAAGGGAAAAAATCAGACTTTAAATTCCAACAACAGCTTTTTTTTTTTTTACTTGTTCTCTTAAACAACTATTATATTGTTAAAGTTATCTCATCTCTATATCTCTAAGATATAAATATATGAAAACATGTAAAGGTAGCTCGTATACCCTTCAGAACAAAGAAGAAGACTTCAATTGTGCGTAAAGTGAAATTCCTTTAGATCAGCATGAATGCGAAGAAAAGAAAACACAATTAGATATTCTAAAAAAAGATCTAGGCGATAATGGTTTTAATCATGTTGTTTTTTAACATCTGCTATTATGTTAAATTCTTGCCTTTTATTTCATTTCATCCTTGGTCTCCTCTCTCTCTCTCTCTCTCTCTCCAACTGTAATATGTATACAACTTTCTTTTTATATATGGAGAGAAAAATGGTATAGTAGACACCTTGGTCATCGAAAAAAATATTTAAGGCAGAGGGCTTATAAGAGAGATAACACTTTGAAACACAAACGCAGAAATAATCACACTTGTTCACCGTATTCAGCTTTGTCCAGCAGTGATTTATAATTCAGACTTCTCAGAGAACGTGTTGATGAACTGGCCGCTGTTGTTTCTATCTGCTATCAATATTATCCAGTTTTGTGAAACGCTATGAAACTTTGACGACGCGTCAATTCAATTGTGATTCCTCATCTCATTGTGAGGTAGCTTCGGGGGATTTTGATCATTCATACGACATATTCATCGAAGAAAGATGAAGCCGGAAGAACATACATAACAATAATGTATGGGTATGAGAACAGCAAAATATTATCTAATGAAATGGCTCCCACGTCGGTCTATAAACATAATAATAATCATGACAAATGTTTGTCACGTTATCTGGTGCAGACGGTAGAGTTGATAGAGGTGCAAGATGGACCGAATATGGCGATAGCAATTGCGTTCAAAAATAAAGAAGGTAATTTTTAGATTAATCCTGTTTAATTTAATAGGTGGACAATAATCTCATATAAATAAAATGTGAAGGAATAACCTCCTTTGTTCCTTTTTTGTGTAATGTTTCGTCTGAAATTAAAAAGGAGGTAAATAAGACATAAAAGGCATAACTATTAAGTCTTTTCGAAAACATCGGCGTTGAGGAATAAATTAGAACATTAAACTACATCAAACGTTTTTTTTTTCCATGACATTTTGTTTTCCTTTTCGCATACAGTTCTATCTTTCTTTCAACCCAGTGATATATCATGATCCTCTGTTAAAGGAATGCATGTCGAATGTTTATTTTATCATTCTACAAGCAGCAGAGCAATTTAGAACCCATCTTGGTTAAATTAGTAACAATGTTAGGAGCGACTTTGGTATTTCATCACACTCGGAAAACGACAAGAAGTACATTGTAAGAGTGAGGTTTCTTTGTAGACTTTGAATAACAGGATCTGTCTTATAGCATAGTGAGAGGCAATGTCAAGATGATAACAGACGAGATGATTCTATTGAGAAAGTAGGAATACATCAGATATTTAATTTGTTTTTTGAGTAGATCTCGCGAGAACCAGGTATATCTGGTTTGCACATTCCGCGTGGGTGCGATAAATTTTCAGTTCCCAAACTGCGTGGGGGCAACGAAAAGGTGCGGGAAGGTGTGAAAAGGGGCAGAAACTTGGGTGAAACCAGATATTCTTCCAATCTCGTGGAGGTGGCAATTTTCTGCACGTGAGATGTGTCCACCAAAAGGGGAATATCGAACAGATAACAACAACATCAACCACTGTATAAAATTATGGCACAAAAAGACGTCTTCATCCGGTTATTCAAATCCAACATTTTGGAATCATTGTAAATCATGGTGTGTTTTTCTTTCTTGCATTTCATCTAAACAGCTTACATAATGTTATGATTTTAACTGTAAATTACGGACAAAATATTTGGTAGATGAATGAATACACCTCTTTTTATAATTTTTTTTTATAAAGATTTTCCCTAACTCAATGTGGCAATACGGGATGACGAATTTCAAACAGTTGGCGGTCGGAAGAACAGAACACGGAATGACAAAGATTATTGGCGGGATTTCTGGTAAGTCATAATGATTAGAATAATATCTATACTGACAAATGTTATCTTGAATTCACTGAAACTCAAGACGCACACACACACACACACTTTGATGGAGATGTGAAGAAAGAGAGAGTCTGAGTAAAAATACTATTTTTTTTAATTTCCCATTCTGTTTTTAAAATAAATTTTGTTATAAATATGGTTTTAGGCTTCATATATAATAACAATAATTATTATAACCTTTGTCAATAGTATGGATTCCTACTTACTATTTTTACGATGAATTTGATTTTATTTCTGTTTTTTTAGCAAGTGCTTGGCTTTTCGTTTCTTCCTCTCGGTGTCTCACATTCTCTTAAAATTAGGATTTCTGAGAAACGACGGTAAGCGTGATCATTTTTAGCAAACATAATCTCTGTTGGGGCTTGAATTTCTCACGCCTGAAGGTTCCAATGTAACAGGCAGTGCTGTGAGGAAGCTTTCTCACTGAGAAAATATTTACATATGATTAGCCAGTGAATACAAAATCATCTAAGCCAAATAGTGGGGGGGGGGGGTGTGGATGTATATTGAAAGCATTAGGTGAGATTTCATGTATAGCTAACTGTCAGTTGAATAGTGCTGTTCAGAGTAAAGAGAAATTAAGGGAGTGTCTCGATATCATGTGATTTCCTTTAGCCACGTGTATCGCCAAAACACTTCACCTCAACATGAATCGACAGTGAAAAAGTTTCGTCGGCGAGTCAAGGACATGACAATTTTGAACTGAGAGACTTATTAATATAAATCATTGAGATATCTAGATGTGAAAGGTAGAGAGTGATCTGGAAATCTGAATGAAAAAAAAAGAAATGAAAAGAGATGTATTACAACGTAATAAAGATATCCATTATTATATGTATATGTAACATTACACAAATGCGAGATGTTTTCAAAGTCAGCCAAAACATAACTTCAATCCACAGTGTTTTCTTTAAAAAGGGGTAGAGGTAGGATTTTCGACTTTCTTTTCGGTAGTATTTAATTTGTGACCTTTGAGGGATGGTCTGTTTGACGCTTTCTACGCCAATGCCAGCACCGATCACCAACACATCAAAATGCTATTGGTCCCACTGGTCTGATCTGTCAAGTTCAACACCGATTCTCTTCACCCCTCTACCTGGTCTTACTACCTACTCCATTCTCTCGCTTATCATTTTTTTTTTGTCATGCATATATGTATTTTCTCAGAGTTTTGTGCATATATCTCTATCAGTCTATTTCTTGCGATCGGCTTGTTTCTATTATCCATCTCTTTCTCAAACATACACTCTTTCTATCTCTACTAATCTCAATCCATGTCTGTCTTTTCCCACTTTTGCAACGTTTAATCTTTTTTTTTCTCTCCCTTTTTCTCTTTCCTTCTCTTACTTCCCTGTATCTCTTCCTCACTTTGGTCAGAATGCTTTTTTATAGTTCTTTTCTTTTCAAATATCTATTGTTAATTTCAATAAATAATTCTGTTTGATTTATAAATACTCGTCAGATAATTATGTGCATTTTAAAAGATAATGAAAATCATGTGAGGAACACAATTTTCTTCTCATCATTATTGCTAATATGTATCATTACCAAACCTCATCCCTACTTGTGTAGTAAATAGTACAGCCACATATTACTACCATTTATATAAATAATTGTATTTATCCATCTATTCATTTATTTAGATATGGAATGTATGAAACTAATATGTAAATGCAATATAAAGAACGCATTTCGAGTACATTGAAAACTATAATGGTATTTAATGCATTCTTCGTCTTTGAATGAGGATTAGTTAAACCATTCGTGATGGAGCTAACTTTGGAGTTCAGATCAATTAATCAGCTGGAAAGACCGACATGCTGGAGGTGAAAGAACACGTATATATCTATAGGTATGGGTAAAACAAACAAACAAACACAAATACATTTTATAGTGCGTTTGAACGTAAACCCTTTCTGTTGACTTTATTGTTCAACGTTTTGTTCCCATGACAGATGTGAATACAATAAAATTTCAGATTTTTTAAATACAAAAATACAAAAAAAAAACACGTTTTTCACTCATCTAAAAGCAGCGACCAAATATCTCCGAATGCTAAGTTTATCTGCTATATTTGCTGTAACCATGTCTTTATTGATAAGTAAACCAAAGGACATGTTGACATATAAACCAGGTCCGTGGTCCTATTTTGGACACATGGCAGGTAGTGACACACATACAAATATTTACACAGTGAATGAATAACAATATAGCTGTATTCGCAACAGATTTTTGAGGTTGACAATTACACAAAATTAATTAATCAACGTACATTTCCCCACGCAGTTCACCTTTACTGTTTTACCAATGATTCATTTCGTTATTTTGTCCGGGATGCTCCATCACATTTTCTAACTGATCAAGTGAAATTGGAATAAATCATTATGTCTGCTGTAAATGCATTTCCAAGTATTCGCGTGGCAATTCAATTTTACTTGCATAGAATATTGTGAGTGATGAAACTACTGCATATCTACTAACGTCTTGATAGAATGTAGTTTGACTTTGTTTGGATTTATATGTTTTGAGTAGGCCTTTCACTCGTTGTTTATTTTCTAGTGTTATCTGCCCCCTTGCTCCGATCTCGATGTCAAGAAAGGAAGGCCTATAGCCCTTGCGTTTTAGTTCATTCAACAATACTTTGTATTTCTCTACTTTTCTTTCATGAGCAGCCTCAGTGTTAGGTTCGAATGGTACTATCAATTTAACAATTAGGATTTCCTTTACTCTTTCTGGCAACTTGACAACTCTACCTCAACATGCGTGAAATCGTTCACATCAAAGCTGGACAGTGCGGTAACCAGATCGGTGCCAAGTTCTGGGAAGTTATCTCAAACGAGCACGGCATTGACCCCACTGGCACCTACCATGGAGACTCTGACCTGCAGATGGAGAGGATCAATGTCTACTACAACGAGGCAACTGGAGGCGAATATGTGCCTCGTGCTGTTCTCGTCGATCTTGAGCCCGGCACAATGGACTCTGTGCGATCTGGACCATTTGGACGAATCTTCAGACCAGACAACTTCGTCTTCGGGCAGAGTGGTGCTGGAAACAACTGGGCCAAGGTTCACCACACAGAAGGCGCTGAACTGGTGGATTCTGTCCTCGATGTTGTACGCAAAGAAGCACAGAGCTGTGACTGTCTTCAGGGCTTCCAGCTGACACATTCTCATGGTGGTGGTTCCGGCTCCGGCATGGGAACCCTCCTCATCAGCAAGATCCGTGAAGAGTACCCAGACCGCATCATGAACACATTCACAGCCGTTGTGCCATCACCCAGAGTATCAGACACTGTTGTTGAGCAATACATTGCTACCCTTTCCGTCCATTAGCTGGTTGAAAACACAGACGAGACCTACTGTATCGATAATGAAGCCCTGTACGACATCTGCTTCCGTACCCTCAAACTAACCACCCCAACCTATGGCGATCTCAACCATCTTCTGTCTGCCACCATGAGTGGTGTCACCACCTGCCTCAGGTTCTCCGGCCAGCTCAATGCTGATCTGCGTAAATTAGCTGTCAACAAGGTTCCCTTCCCCCGTCTTCACTTATTCATGCCTGGCTTTGCCCCACTGACCAGCCGTGGCAGCCAGCAGTACCGTGCCCTGACCGTCCCAGAGCTGACCCAGCAGATGTTCGATGCCAAGAACCTGATGGCAGCCTGCGATCCCCGTCATGGCCGCTACCTCACCATTGCTGCCATCTTCCGTGGCCGCATGTCCATGAAGGCGGTTGACGAGCAGATGCTCAACGTCCAGAACAAGAACAGCAACTACTTCGTCGAGTGGATCCCCAACAACGTCAAGATCGCAGTTTGCGACATACCACCACGTGGCCTCAAGATGTCTGCCACTTTCATCGGTATCTGCGCCGCCATCCAGGAGCTCTTCAAGCCCATCTCCGAGCAGTTCACCGCCATGTTCAGGCGAAAGGCTTTCCTCCACTGGTACACTTGTGAGGGCATGGGCGAGATGGAGTTATCAATATACATAATATTCTTTTGTTTGTGTGGTGCGCGTGTGTGTGTGTGTGTGAGATGTTTTTTTTTTTTTTCTATAAAATTAGGAAAAAACTATGTTAGAGGGTTCATGATCATTGAAATGCAAATGTCAAAAGGCCTGAAATTCATGGTTTGGTGATTTCTTTAATAGTCCTTTGTAATGAAGAGTGCAGTTTTAATACATTGTGTGATGTCATGTAATTGCTAGTCCCATTCGCGTACTTTTAAGCATACGTTTTAAGACACTTAGATAGTCACAGAAGTAGTTTATGTAACTTCAATCACCACCATGCACATTTACCTTACTTGTACCTTAATACCTTACCTTCCCTTTAATACCTTGACTGTATCTTTGGGCGGCGTGGTGGTTCAGTTGGTAACGTACTCGACTTTCAATCGAGTGGCTCCGATTCGGGCGCGGGTTCGAATCCGGATGGGTTTTGCTGATCAATGTGTTTTATAATGCTGTCCTCTCTATAGTAGAGGCAGAAAACTTTGTCCCCCTGATAGGACATACCATGGAGGTTCCGTGTGTGAGAGAGTCACAACCCACGCATGTAAAAGGGTCCCATGTCATTCACTCATCGCAAAGAATAGGAGGCATAGCCCGGTGAAGCTGTATGTATACAACTGGACCCCATTAAAAAAAAAAAACAAAAAAAAAACAAAAAAAAAACAAAAAAAAAAAACAAGCAGTGCATCTGAATATGGGTTACCCAGCCATCTTGTTAGATGGAAACTAAAAAAATAAACAAAATAAAATCTGAAGGCTAAAGTATTCTCTAGTTCTATTGTGCTTTACATCTAGTGACGTCATTTGGAGGCACGTTAGCGATGTTTATTCATATTATGATATTATGTATATGATGTTTTATTCTTTAAGCGCTTGAAATGTTTATTCATATTATGATATTATGTATATAATGTTTTATTCTTTAAGCGCTTGAAATAAATTTTACAACAATAAATGCCTTTGCTATCTATAGGTTGTCAAAAGAATCAAGGAGATCAAGGGAAACTACTTATTGTGAGGAATAATGAATTTCAAAGTGCCGCAGCTTATGAGGTGAAAAATTATTTGGAATTATCATGATAATGCTCATGTGTTTACACGGCACTTGTACCCTGATAAAAGATATTGTAAAGATGACCGAAGGGCTGATGCATAAGTTCTGCAATTTAAAGGAAAGATATTGCTTTAAGTCTTAAAACACATGATTATTATCTGAAATGCTCTCTGCAGATGAGGACGTATGCAAAATCCCCATGATCGACTTTTTTACATCTACTGCCGGGACTGAAGGTTCCTACAGATTATTCTCTCGGGACCGTCTCATGAAATGTCATGTTTGGGTTTACTGGAGCGAAATAATTATCTGTCAGGTTCTGGATGTTTAAAGCCATGAAACTTGTCAGTATTGTATTGCATCCCTTGACGCCATATCACAATTTATAATTACAGCTTGACAGTAATAGAGGTGAATAGCTGGTCAAGGAGGTAGTTGAAAATATTCAAATAGTACATTTCTTGCATAAGCAAAATTAAAAGAAGATTGCAGCAACACTCGTTTTTCACGTTATCAGACTGGATATGAGTGTTTAAAAAATATCTATATGACAAAGATATTTTAGATAATAAGATGGCAGCAAAGAGTCAAGTAAAGAGCCAAGGGAATACTTGATTAAATGATGGGGATATGACCCTGCCGACTACTCTTTTTGACCTTTCATGAGAATGCTAACAAGTGACAATTATTTTCAAGACATTAAAAATTCTCTCTCTCTCTCTCTCACACACACTCAAACACACACACACACGCTCACGCACACACAAACTCGCTCTATCTCTCTCTCATTTTCAATCTCCCCTTTCTTTCTTTCTCTCTCTCTCTTTTCTGAGCACATTCTGTGACATCATAGATTCTTTCAATAAGCATAATGACTCTTCTAATATCACATTTAGATGCCATCTAACGATACGATATGATTGCGAAATGGATGCAGTGTCTAATATGATTAGATTATGGATAAAAGATAATCGGTTTCATCGCACTCGTGTCAATTGAACGTGATCGTAAAAGTAGAGAAAGATATTGCGCATATGCGTCAAATACTTCTGACGACATCACGAACGAAACAAAACAAAAAAAAAAACCTCTTACGGAAAAATTCATCAAAATCGTTGGATATTTGCATTTTTTTACAATACAGAAAGATTGATATGCTTTGATGGCAATTGAATCATTACCCATTATTTCGATGTGAAGAGCCTTACTAAAAGAAGAAAAAAGTAATTTTGATTTAACGATGCCATTTGATGATGGATTTATAGAATATTCCTATCCATCAAACGTGTATCATATCTTCAATTATGTGCATGCATACACAAACATGTACACGTACTTTCTCTCTCTTTCGTATCAAACCACACACAGACACACACACACACAAACACAGACAGACACACACACACACACACACACACACACACACAGGAAAACAAAATCAGGCACACCCGATACTATTGTTTCCCGGGCAGGCGCTACAAATAAAATCACTTGAAAATCATTATTATACTTGCTGATTATGTGTATGTGTGTGTTTTTTTTTTTCCTGCATGCTTTTTGATTTCTCCGGTATTTGGCTCACGCAACAAGAACTTTCTAATCCTTTCCCTTTTGCCTCGTTAGCAATTCTTCCCACTCTTTTATAACATTCGTCCAATGATGTTGTCAAATTGAGCCCGATATGGGAGGAGAACGTTTCGAATTCTCAATTATCATGATTATGGAAAATATACAATGCACCGTATAAGGGCAATTATCCCCCCCCCCCCCCGACTATACTCGTTAGTGATAAGGTTAGAGTAAAGATTAGGGTTAGGGTTAGGATTAGGATTAGGTTCAGGGTTAGGGTTAGGATTGGGTTCAGGATTATGATTATGATTAGGGTCAGGTGAAGGGTACGGAGTTGTTGCGACACAAATTGTCGCTCCGGCACAAATTGTCTCCCCCTAAAAGCAGTCTAAAAACTCACTTGTTTAAAGCCTCAATTTGACTACTCATTACATGTACTTGATATTTGTATGTCCTTTATCTCTTTCACTTTCTCTTCCTTCCGCGCCTAGAGCACTCTGCAGAGTGGATTTGGCGCTATATAAATCATATCAATTATTATTATTATTATTATTATTAAAAGAGGTGACAATATTGTGCATGGAGCTGACGGCACGAATTGTCGCCCCTGCGCAATTTGTCGCCTGGCGACAATTTGTGCAGAGGGCTGACGGCACAAATTGTCACCCGCCCTCGAAGCACATTTTGGGGTGTAATATCATTCTTGACATAGTCACCGAAATACCAACACATAACTTACATGGCTACATCCATGCAAACAAGCCATGTAAAAAGTCATGGTGAGGTTTCAAGGAAGTGTGTATGTGCGCGCGCACATGACAATTGAGTGTCCGTTCGTGTGTGCGTGTGTATGTATGTATGTGTGTGTGTGTGTGTGTGTGTGTGTGTTATTGCATATTATGGAAGAATGTGTGTTGAGGTGGTTTATATGCATTATGAGGATTTGTTTGAGTTTTTGTTGGTGGTTGTTTATAAATACGTATGTATTCATTTGGGGTGTGCATATGGCAGTTCGTTTGTGCTAAAATCAACTAACGATTGAGAAATTATTTACGGCACGTCGAAATTATTCGCTCATGCATAAAGCATGGCAAACTTATTCTGGGACAAAGAATAGTGATATGAAAATGAATGCAGTGAAAAAGAAATGAACAAAGACAGAAAACATTTAGAGAGGGTACCTCCCTCGTATGCCTTTTCTCTCGGTCTCTCTCTCCGCCTCACCGCTGAAATTGACACATACATAACATTATTTTGAAATCAACACCGCTGTGAACTCTAAACACGTGCTCATACACGTTGAAGACTTTTGCTCCTGCCTGCTGCTGAAGATTTATGTGGTAAGACTTTCTTTTAAGTTTGATTAATATTCAATTAGAATGCTCGTTTAGGGTCCGCACCTACAAATCATACACAACACATACCATACAGCCCCCCCCCCCCCGCCCTCCACAAAATTTAGGAACTGCACAAGCTGCACAATTTGTCGCCAGTCGACAAATTACGCAGGGGCGACAATTTGTGCCGTCAACTCCCGCACAAATTGTCGCCCCAATTTGTGCCCTAACAGGTGTAATTGCCCAAGGGGGGGGGGGGGGGGGGGGGGGGGGGTAATTGCCCTAGACTCACAAAAGCACAGCTATGATAACGTACGTCTCCTCTATTTTAAAGAGATCAATAGACGCGAACTTCAGATAAGTTTAATCCATTTATATTTCAGAAAATTTACTTTTGAGAAGATCACACGATTGTAGTGTATGATGTAAAACAAAACCTGGTGTCAAATAAACAGCTAAATAATCAGAAATCGAGTAGCCAAACAAACAATGCAGAGTATTATCTATAAAAGTAATATTTGATTTTATCGGTCAAATCAAATCGGTGGTTTACAATTTGAATAGTCCATTGACTGAAACAAGCCTATAAGTAGACAGACTTAGCACATGGTCGTTTAAGGCCGCGTTCATTATTCAAAGATGTGCCACGTATACTCACGCATCATACATTTGCATAATCAATGAACTAGTTTAAACATACATGGCATATAATACCTTTGTGACATCCGGCACATTATGCTTGTAAACGCCCAAAGCGACTTTGACTCACAAAACAAAGGGAATTCTGAGAGGTGAGACGTGTTCGCGATGAAATGAATAACCAAACAGATAATCAGTGATTACGTGTTTCTTTCGAAAACAACGACAAAATATAAGAATATTCTAGCGGGACATTGTTGTGAATCATTTTAAACACGCTAAATAGTAGTATGATAATGTCATTGTGTAAATCTTATACAAGGACAGAGCAAAGACAAAGCAAAGCACAAGTGCACAAATGAAAATACATGAAGAGATGTCAACGCTGTAAAAAGGCCAACGACAGGAAATCAAATCACGCAGCAACAACAGCAAAAGAAAATTTTCACCAAAAAAAAAAAAAATCACCAGTCTTATCACGCAGAGAAGCTAGCCTTTTGAGATAATTAAGAGCGGTCACGCTACAAGCGCTAACGAAGCCAAGATAATGAATTCCCTGTGAGCAGCATTCATTATCCACGTGTAATTGAAGATGTTCTAGAAAACCGAGCACAAATGATCAATCACTTCTAATTCGACTCATCTGGTTGCTCTCCTTTTCCACTGTATGTATCTGGGCTGCTCTACCGTAATAGTTTTGGTGCTTCCTAGTTTCTAAGGCAACGCCATTCAACGGTGTGAGGACATATCTATTGGGATGTGTGTGTTTGTGTGTGTGGGGGAGGGGGTAGATGTGTGGGTCTCTCTATTCTCATATTCTTTCTTCAATACAATAATAGCAGTCTATTCTCGGTTTTGTTCCTTGTTCTAGGAGCTTTTTGCATAAGGATAATTCGTCGAAAGCAAAGTTTTCTTTTTTTCTATGGTCACCCACGTAAGTTTACCGAATCACAGTCCTATGAATCCAATTTGTGTTTGTCGACTGTCTGGCAAGTGCTTGATATTGGGCTGTCCTGTGCGATCCAATAAGCGGAGATCGTCCGATGAAGGTACTATGCTCAGACATTCGATACCCATGATTCTTTCAAAATTTTGTCGCGAGGTTAACAGGCCCTATATCAATCATAATAATCATGGCCAACGGTTTTCCTAAGAAAGATTACAGAAATAAAACACAATATCAAATAATTCGTTAGCTGGCTATGATATGGACGGATAATAAGTGTATTATCTAATTGAAATAACGATGGTAACCGCTACAAGAGAAAGAGAGAGATTTAATGCAGTTCAACATTGTGATTCAATTCAATTTCGCCTTAATGTCATTGTCCATTTCGAAGTTTTTTGTGTTTCAATTCTAACACTTTAAAGCTTTAACCAGAAGGATAATCACAAATTGAAAGATATATCCGTCATCTCATATAGAATTTGACATAATAAAACATACAACATGCAACATTCTTGCTAATAATTTCTTCTTGCTTACCCTAACATCCAACAGAAAATCTGACACATCAATAAAAAGAAATAGTTTTGAAAATCATTTAGGATTTTTTTTTTAACATCTTTAAAATCATTAGGCAGTAAAGCGTGCAGAAATGTCTCATGTCATAGTAAAATTCAAAATGTACATAACTTTGTGGTGCAATTGCTCGATCAAGCCCCACGGCTTTCTTTGATGTTTTCAGAGCAACATGACTACGGGTCAGATGCATTAACTGAGCGGGTTCAGTCGGTAGCGTATCTATCTTGCAAACAAATGACTTGGGTTAGGTCGCGGGTTCGAGGCCCCGTGAGTTTTTGCTGCTTACTTTTGGGCGATAACATCATGCCGTCCCCTCCCGTAGAGGCAAAACACTCTGTCTCTCGGAGAGGACGTAACATGAAGGGAGGTCCCTGTTACGGCACATTTTAGTACCTGCACATTTGCTAAATTTACCAAAATGTGCAGGACATTGACGGCACATTTTGGGAACTTTCTGCTCCTCCACAGTCATCACAAAAACAAATCAAAACTGTATCGCCACCCATGACCCAGTACTATGAAAGCGCCATGGCAGCACAGTGACTCAATACACTGACATATTATATATGCCAGAAAAATGCCCCCAGCCCCCCTTCACAAAATTACGAGCACGGAACACGAGTCCTGCCTGGAACAATTATTGATCACCTTAATTGAATTTTTACCTCTGGAATGCTAAATCTTCGACCAATGCACTTGACCCACACTTACATACAACTTTGGGACCCTACCCCCTAAGAATGATCTTCACCAAGTTTAATTGTCTGAAATCCGCCCACTGGTTCTGAGAAGACGAACCTTAGGTATTCCCATAAACAAATTGTATTCTTCAGCTGTAAAGATATCGGCGCAGAACATATCTAGTGCAGAACATGTTTAGTGGCCTGGAGCACAAATTTCTTCCTATTTAACATGGAGGGGGGGGGGGAGGGCTCCCCATGGGGGCCGATGAAAGGTCTCCCCCCCCCCCCCTTGCCCCCCCCCCCCCCCCCCCCACCCCGCAAACTTTCACCCCCATCTAGGGGCCCATGGGGCCCCTAAAAACGAAAAGCGATCGCAATGTGAGCTAGATAGTGTCTTGGCTGTCTTAACTGCCGGACCATACCACCTTAACTCCTTGACCGTATCAACTCTCAAGCCCATCCATGGATTTTTAGTTCAGTTTCCACACTTTTGTTCAAATGATATGCATAAGATTTGAATATATCTGTAAAGGGGTCTATTCACAATTCGGTTGCAGTTGGAAACAGTGCATTTCATTCTTTGTCTTGTTTACATCTGTGCAGAGGTTTCACATTACTAGCACTTATAAAATATTTAACGTTTAGCTTTCATATATGCAACTTTTGTTAGGCTGTAGCTCGTCACATATTTTCACACTTACTGTAGCTCCTGTTAGACTGCAATATTTCTCTTCGAGGAATATCTCATCTTGATATTGTCATGGGAACTATTGTGAACTATTATTGTGTTTTTGTTGTTTCTTGTGTTTGTGACGTAGTGTATTTTTGTTAGGCAGCTCACCACTTAAGTTCTGCTCTTTGAGGTTCTGGCTTCCTTGTACAACTTTATGTATGTGATTTACAACATGAAAAAGATGGAAAATAAATGTTTTACAAACTTGAACTTGAACTTGAATGTGCAGATAGTTCAAAATGTGCAGGCAAATCCACTTTTAACTGCACATTTTAGTAAGAGTTGATCCCGTCAGGTATAGGTGCACTATCGGCACATTTTGGTAACAAATTTCTTTTACAAAAATGTGCAGTTACCTAAATGTGCCATAAAACAGTTACTAGTACGGCACATTTTGGTAAATTGCACATTTTTGTAATTTACCAAAATGTGCCGTAACAGTCCCGTTTATGAGAGAGTACGCCAGTAAAAGATCCCCCTTCATTCATTCATCGCAAAGACCAGGGTGCATAAACCCGATGAAGTTGTCCGCCCAGAATATAAATAATTCACACATCTGGTCCCCATGGAAGATCAGCAGTATTATGATAGTCCAGCTAAATATGGTTTTCAACCATCCGTTTTGTCTTATATTGGTGGATATGAAAACAAACAATTTGTGTGTTATCAAAACATTCAGATAATGATATACCTGTATATATATATATATATATATATATATATATATATATGACGAGTTTGTTTGCAAAAACCGATAAGTCCATTTTTGAAGATTTTGAAGTACGGTCTCTATCATAAAATACAAAATAATACCTTTTGAATGATAATTGGTCAGTACATATAAAGGTATATTTTTGAAGTTATGGTCAAAAGAAGCAAAAATTTTCTAATTATTCTCTTTATTTTTTTTGACCTGTAATCGCAAATATCTCCATTTGGCAAATATGGACTTATCGGTTTTTGCGAACAAACCCGCCATGTATATATGTATATACATATATGTATATCTATATTTAAAAAAATATATATATATATATGTATATACAAACAAAGAAAGGGAAATATACATGTATATGTGCGCGTATATTGTTTGCTTGTTCATGTTCTTACATCTTCTGTAATACTCTGTTGTAACGTGACATGGCCGGCAGAACCGTGGGGGCCGTGGGTGCTCGGGGCCCCCACACTTTTTGTGCACCATACAAAGGAATACATAAGGTGTCATCATTTTAACCCCCACACTTTTTTTTTAACCCGGAAGTACGTAAGTGGCACTAGAATGAACGCTTTATACGAGTCTCTCTATCATTATTATTATTATTAAATCTGACCAGAAACAAATTAAAATCATGACAACCTTGAACAAAGAAAAAGGATTTTCATCGGGATTCGAGCCCGAGACCTCCGGATTGCTAGACCGGAAAGCCCTAGTTCAGTGTCGTCCCATATAACCCTTAATTCACTTTGCTCGTGTGGTCAGAAGCCTGAGTGTGTTTATGTGTGTATATATACATATCTATATATATATATATATATATATATATATATATACATATACACACCGCGTATAATATAAATAATGAATGTTTATGAGTGCAATGGACATACTATTTCATGAGGTGAAAGATGAAATGATCCAGTCAACGAGGCGCAGCCGAGTTGAACGGATTAAACATTCATCTTTCACCAAATGAAATATTCTGTCCATTGCACGAATAAAAAACATTTATCATTTGTTTTATACAACGCCTAAAATAGATCCTTGTCATATGATGTTTTATCAATTCAGAAACAAGAGAGTGATCACTGAGCGCTTTACGCTAGCGCGCTGTCGCATACACACACTGCAAACGCAAGCGTTTTACACGCGTAGTGTGCGGGGCTCTCAGCGAGCGTGCAAATGGAGCAAATCGTATGGATCCAAAATTGCACGGTAAATGGAGCATCAACGACAATCAAATAACAAGGATCTCTTCAGGCGTTATATAAATGTATGTGTATATATATATATATATATATATATATATATATATAACTAATGCAAATAATGCGTAACATAGTCAATAAGACATACACTACCCATTGTAAAAAAAGACTGACATTATCAAATGGAATGAACGTTTATGGCCAAACTTTCTCTAATGACGTTGTACACAACGATAACGACAACAATCATACATTAGATAAATCGTAAACTAGTAGGGGAAAAAAAAATACTCGGAGAGCGCAGACTCCTGGCTACCAGCAGTTCATCTTCCACCCATACACACATGCTGAAATTCGCCCAATTTCTCAAAATAGACGCCTTGTGTTTACGTCAGCAGCTTCCAGCTACGCGTTTAGTGCGCTTATGCAAACCTCTATTTTAATACGCGCAGCTTGAACTTTCAAGTTCATTGACCCTATCTACCAAAGGATACAATTTAGTCATCTTTTTCTAGTGTCATTATCAACTCTTCCTGCAAGTTTCATTCGAATCCATTCACAACTTTTTTGACTTTTTTTTCACACAAAAAAACAACAACAAATAAAGCGATACCGATGAAAGCATGTCCTCCTGCCTGGGCGGAGGTAATATTCTACGACATCCACACCAACTAGTGATTTACTCTTGTGCCGATACGTCACTAGCTTGCTTTCAATCCCTTCCTGTTTGCTTTGTCAGCTTTCTTCTCTTTTTTTATCCCTAAAGCGATCAAAAAAACAAAGCTGATTGACGATTGGTCAGTTCTTTCATGACGTCAACGAACATGAGTCCTCGAGGACGTATAAGGTACGCCTGGTCCCCGCCGTAAGCCCATTGAGAAGACATCGGGGTTACACGCAAAGCGGGAGCACGTATTCGGGAGTGGTAGCTTCTTCGTCTGTTGTATGGGATCACAACTTGGTGTCATTACCCTCGTCAAATCATTAGACAAGATTTCAACATCACTAAACCGGACAAAGACAAGACACATCAGGTAAGATGTCATTATTGAAGCTTTTTTATGCTGTTTCTCTCTGAATTGCGTATGTGTGTCTTTTTGATACGGATCGCCTGTTTAGACAAGAAAAGTGGAAACATGTGAATTTGATCATTTCTTCCCATGCTTGAGCATACGATAAAATATATTATAATTATAACCGTCATCGATCGGTATGACAACATTTTGTTTGTAATTGACATCTTTTTCCATCTCTGAATTAGTCTTTTGTTCTACTTGTAGGTGGATTTTATTTCTGACGTAAACCGACTTGCTGTAACAAGTAATTGTACATCTTATTGCCTGGTAAAAGGGAAAATGTAAAAAAAAAATAGTGAAAAAAAGAAGGAGAGCTAATAACATTGATTCAGTTGAAAACTTCGTCATAACAATTTTTAGATTTGACCTGAATTGGCGTTGATGGTGTTTCCATGATTTTAGGTGAGAAAATTTACTTCTTAACACTATGAACGTTACGCTAAACGTTTGTTTGTTGTTGTGTCTCCTTCGCCGTATGAATATGTACGTGGAATAAGTCATGGAAATACTATACAGAAACGTTAAAAGTCATTTATTCTGACAGTTTATAGTCTGTCGTAATGATTAATAAAGCAATGCAATGGGTGTATCAAGTGTGAGATTAATTTGATTATCCCTTCACCGGGGCTACCATGGAAATTTCGATCATGTCAATGTTGGTGTTTAAACAGAACAAAAGATCCTCCCTTTAACGCCCCAGATTTCAAGCGAATATTGTATATATTTATATAATGATACTAATAACTATTACATAATTTACGTTGGTTGTGTCTGACATCGACACAAAATTCGTACTTGGTGACAATTAAATTACTTGAGTAGCTCGATCATGTACTCTTTTTTTGGCAATCCATTTCAAAAAAGTTAAAAACATTCTTCAGAAAGTGAACTTGATCATAGACTTGTCAAATGATTTTTGCCTTTTGTTTTCAAGATGAAGATGAAGTTTGTAAATCTTTTCACCACAATCGATTCGCAGTATATCTATCTGCTTCACAAGTACTGTAAACACGTCTAACCGGCTTTGCAGTGCTTTTGAAGCATGTAAATATTCCACAAATCGATTATGGTGAAAAGATTTACAAATTTCAAATCGATGTTGACAGTGACTTTTTCAAAAAGTAGAAACACATTTCTCTTTACTGATTTTATAGTGGTCTTCGAAGTCTCAGTTTGTGTGTGTGTGTATGTGTGTGTGCGCGCGCGTTTTAAACTTTGGCTCATTCATATCCAAGGGTAAGTCCATACTCAAATGTCATGTCAGAGAGACAATTGTGTATGACCGTTTAATTTTACATCTTCTTGTTCTTTTGCTACACGAATGAGACGCCTGCATTGAGAAGCTTCGAATTGTAATGTGATCCTATTTCTTATTTCCTTTTGATTGTCAAACAAACATTCGAAATTTCTATCAGAAATCGCAATGCAAATAAAAAAGGCACAGCAACGTCTGATAGCTTCAATCTCTTCAGCTCTTCTCACATTTCACTGATTATAAAAGTTAAGGTCTCGGTAAAGCATGCTAAGTGATACGGATAATAAGTAATGCAACATTCATTGCATTATGTTGTGGTATACAAAACTACTGAAGATGTACGCATCTACTAATAACTTTTTCAATGGTATTGAAATAATTTTCTAGTAAACTGAAACACCTAAAGGTGTGCTCAATTTAACACCAATGACTTTCCTAATGGTAACTTTTATTTTGACGTAAATTGCTGGAAAAATATTCAATAATTCGTGTTTGTTTGGTTATTTCTTTCTTATGCTATCAAGTTCTCACAATCTATCGCAGCTTCAAACTGCTTACTTTTACAACTACTGCAATCATATTGCAAATGAATATCGTTGATGAGAAGTGCAAACAACTGTCTTTATAATGATAACAATAATGTTTTAGTTTAAAGGAAATCTGTTTTAAGCCAATTCCTTCTAGATTCTTGTGATTTTGTCTATAAAATGAAGAAGTTATACGGGTACTGAATCCCAGACGACATCATAGGAATGATCTTCGCTTTTTGTTTTGTTTTTCTTTGATTTTTATTGCATTGCATCAACCAAAATACTGCTTCTTTGCATAATGGAGAAAAATTGTTAGGATGGCAAACACAACATTGTCATATATCAACAAAATCTGACTGTGATATAACATTGAAGACAAGAGATGAATAGGACACACCTTCATTACTGATATTGATGGTAATCATAACAATAATCATGGTTTTTGATAATGATAACATGCATTCTGCATCAGCGTCAGATCAATGCCCATCAACGTGGTGAGATACGGGTTTCTGGTATAAAATATCCTGATTATACCGAAAGGATACAAAATAATTTCATATTGACAGTATAACTGATATTTGATATGTTTTGTATCGGCCAAATGTTTCTACTGGATTTAAGGGAAAACGGCTTCCTAGCCGCTTGCAAGCCTTTTCTTTTATTTGTATTTATTCGTTTGCTCTTAGTCTAAAAAAGAGAGTGCAAATGAGGGAATCTATTTTAATGTATTATATAAGTCTAATTCCTTTTTTTGAGGAAAAAATTAATGATAATAATAGACTTTTGGAAATCAGAAAATAACATGAGGGGGAAATAGATGATTGAATAAAATCCCAATTTGTTCGAGAAATTGCACTCGCAGCCATTTTTCCACACATGCAGTTAATGCTGATGTAACTGCAGACATGAAGCCGGCAGTGTCTTGAATGGGAGGTTTTTGCGGGTTGATGTTTTTGTTGGGTTTTTTTTGCCTTCTTTTAGAATTTGTAAAAAGAGTTTAATGATCTGTGATATCAACATTCTTCCCCCTGCTGTCTCTGAAACATGCATTATACATTGAAAGAAATGGAAACGACTTGCGAGGATCATTCTTAGTTTGCATTTCCTATCGAGTCCCTAGGTTCATCTGCAATACAAGACGCCGTGTTTCTACTACGAAATCGTCATATTGAAGTACCAAGATAAAATGGGAATCCAGGAGGTTTTCAGGACAAAAATATCAAGTCATAAGAGTCACAGCATTAAGAAAATGTCTGTTATTTTGTTGACGCTAAATAAGTTAGAGGCATTGATAGAGGGGTGTTCGGTGCACAGGGTAAGGAGAAAAAAGTGGAACAGGGAACGGGGTTGCGAGGTGAAAGAGTAAGTTCATGGTGTTTTTTGTCGGCTAAGGATCCTTACCTTCATTTCCACGAGCTGGACCTTAAACGAGTCATTCAAACGAGTATACGCAGATGCTCGTGAGAGTGAGAGGGGTCCATCTGTGCGCCGGTGTCTACTCCGGGCCTACCGGAGGCTACACGTGACCGATGAACGTCCCCGCAGACCCTGCGCGTTTGTCAGGTACATGCATTATTGATATGAAAGCAAACCCAAAAAGAATACCCTTCCGGTGATAGATGTTGCTTGTTTTCACGACGACGCATCAGTGCAATCAATAGCCAAGTGATCGTCAGATGTCGACAGGTCGCTTATCAAAACCGCTTAAAGGCCGTTTGACCTACAGACGCGGCTGATCTATCAAACTATTTTCATTGAAATCAACTCATGGTGAACGAGTTTTAATGACTTCTGACTACAGCTACTATTCAAACACTTGCACGCCATTGAGCTCCACGTCAGATTAAGCACGCTGTACTTTTAGATGAAAAGTATCCATGTTTCATAGGTCTTAGTTGATATTAGTAATGTTTGGATGAAGATTACGTTTCAAAACCGATTTACATCAAGTACACTTTGATTTCCTCTTAGAATTGTGTGTTCTTCAATATCTTGTATAAAGGGGTTTCTCATTATGATGGAAAAAGCTAAGCACTGAGTAATGATCTCAACCAAAGCTGTACTATCCCTTTAATTCTTCCACACAGAAAGCTATCAACAAGTTAATTTCGGTTGAAATTCACACAGGACACAGGAAAAACAGAAAGTACCGCTGTCGGATAATGTTACACTTAACTATAGCTTTTTATACTGATGAAAACAAACATACAAGTAAGCAATAATGTATCAGTTTTACAATGGCATGCTGAAATAGAGATGTATAAAAATAGGGTTCAATGGGCAAATTGTATGTAGTTCTAACCTTTACTGTTTTTCACCTGACACGCTTCATTTCATTTGACGATTACACCCGACAAAAAAACACGAAAAGAACAAATATTGCAAGGCACATGTAACGCGAGTTATAATGAAAAGCCTATTAGTTTTAAGCATTACTGCTAGTTCGTTATTAGGTGATCCGAGTATCACCTTCTGTTTTTGTACGGATTCTTTCTTCTTCTTCTTCCTCTTCTTTTTTTTCTTCTTATTTGTTATTATTATTATTATTATCATTATTATCATTATTTCTCCTCAAAAATTGCGTAGAGGTTAGCTCAGAAAGTCCTCTGCCTATCAATTTCAAACCTATACCATATATGTAACATGTCCCAAAGACGACAGATCTAGTCATTCATTGTTTCTATAGTTCAAACCTCTCATATAGCGTACCCCTATATCTCTTGGTTGTCCGCAACTAAAAGCAAATTATTTGCAGCTTGAAGCGCTAAAATGACGGAGTTGAGATATATCAATCATATCGATGACTCCTACCATAAATCGCCTGCGTAGAGAAATTCTGCTACCTAAGTCTTTTCCCCATCTTTTCTTACTTAGTCTTGAATAAAGATGATGTCTACAAGTATATGTAAATGTTCTATTCGATACACTTCTTGATCGCCGACGGAAGCTGCGAAGACCCTCCATCCAAGCAGTACCCACAATTTTCCCCGGGGTAGAATAACGTTGCCGTTTTTGCCCGCGACTTTGGGGAATGTATTCACGACCTAGAAGCTACAGTGATGTAATCCCAAAAGAATACACATTTTTTTATCGAGTGCAAGAAGAAAATCATTTTTCCCATTTCCTGTCTTCTTTGTCATGATGTGTCACCTCAATTTGAGCCAATGTTCCGCCTACACTTTTTACTTTAAAAAAGCACTTTATGTTTCACTAGTCAATCATATGAATTTCAATGACATTGATAAAAAGAAAAACAGGAATATACCACGAACATATTAATGAAAACACACAATTTACCCAAATAACCTGTATGACCTTATCATGTATGTAAATTCGCTAATTACTGTATTATAGATTTGTCACTGATGGAAAATTAATGGATATATTCTCAGAATTTCACAGAAATGCGGAGAGGGGGGACAAGGCCTTGCATTATTTTTTACTTGCACGAAATATCCTCACAATGACCCTATTGAAATACTCGGTTTTTTTTAAACTTATGACTCATAACTGTAATACATATCACCACAATTGTCCGTTTCCTACAGTCATGATGATGTCGTCAATTCATCCTTCAATTACATACAATATGAAAAAAAAAAAACCAACAGAAACTGTAGTCTTATACGCAGTTGTCTGAAAATATTCCGCGGATATATATATATATATATAGATATATATATCTTTTTTTTTTTTGGTCACAGCACACAGTATCACATCATGCACATAACTTGACAATTTCGTTGGGTTCGTAGATTGGACAGAGCTAGGTATTACACAATACTATATACAGAACACGTGGCATAATCTTCCTTGAGATAGATTTCATTGTTTAGGGTCACTCACTAAAGAATAGTAGTATGATGGAGTTGACAGCTTATCTCTTCTGCAAACAATGACGCCTTCTGACAAGGGTATAAACCACAGGGTAACCCGGCCTGGAGGGACGGGGGGATCATACCGCCCCTTCGTTTAGAAACACCGCAGGATCTAAATTGGCATATAGGCGCACGACAAAACAAAAAGAACCAGTGAATAATTAGGGTCACCGAATTGAACTGATTTCAGCCCACGCCATTTTGCTTCCCTGGTCCCCCTTTTCCGCTGTTGACATGAAAACTATTTCTGTAGTGACGGATGTTATTCAGAAAAAAAAAAAAAAAAACATAAATCATCCATTACCAATTACTTGCTGGATATCCAGGGATATTATCACTTCACTTGCCGTGGCGTGAGCGCTTTATTTGTATGACTTTCTATGGGTCATTTACTACATAAGAGGGACGTCATGACCGTGTATTGCTATGCTATTTCATTTTGAATCTAATCAAGAAGTAATCCATCTCCAAAAACGACCTCGTAATGTCCACAAAAATCCATTATAGAATTGAAACCTTTGCGTTCTACGGCCATTAGCTACACGTGGATGGGTAAATTGTCCCTTTTTGATAAATGAAGAAGCAAACCGACAAACGGCATATCATTCGTCCCCAAACATGATCAGACTACCAGAGTATCAAAGGTATCTGATATCCTTTTTTTTTGTTGATATATACCATTAAATCTTTGAATAGAAAAGGTCAACTAACAAGACCAGCGTCTCGACTAGTAATTCGACACAAGAATTCATTAATTTGAAGACCATTCACCTTCACAAAAATCAAAATCTAGAAAATTTAGAATGTTTAAAACCACGTCAGGCACTGTTGGTATCTGATGACTTTCAAATGTATCAAGGTGTTGATACGATTATATTTGCCCTGAAGACGTCACATTGTCAATAACAACAACAAGAATGTGACTGATGAACAATCGAATAACAGGCTAGATTTGATTTCTTTATAGTTTAGATCAGCTATATACAATAAACAATAAAAACAGCATTCTCACAACGTGGTCTATAGCCCCATCCCCGCAAAACAAAAAGAAGAAAATTGCTCATCCTAGTCCTTTATAGCTGAAAGAATACACTTTCTAAAACCAAAGCCCCTTAAGAAATTTTACTTTTCCTTCCTCTTCTTCTCTGTTCCTCCCAGGAGCTCTTAGTATTCACAGAGTGTTCAAATATTGGAAAGAGAGATTCGAAAGTAGCAATAATGCAGAGTAATATAACGTATCTAGGAAATGTATTCCATCTAAGATTGAGGAGAAAGTCACGTGATAAATAATGGAAGAACTGCTGACGAAAGCATGTGCACAGAGCGGTGTAATGACACCTCCAAGTTCTCTCATCCTATGCAAAGAAAAAAAAAAACCAAGTCTGTATGACTTGTGTTCAGCGGATGATTATGTTCTTATGAATATTCTCTAACTCTTTCACTGAGTGTAAAGTATCCTTATGAAATGAAATGTGTTCACCATGTACTTTCAGTTCATATCATGTCACTATCCTCAATAGGACTTTGTAGAAAGCTAAAATCGTGTGACAACTCTGGACAAGACCTACAGTCATTTTCTTTCTCAGTACCTGAACGTTTTTTTTTTTTTTATTTCTTCCTATTTTCCATTTTTATTTTCTTTTGTGCATCTTTTAGCACAGAAAAAAACACATACGCACAGATGCAGCAAAAAGTTTTTTTTTAAGGAACTAAAAAAGAGACTAGAACAACGACAGTGACGGAAAATGCTTCATAAAATGAATGCGGAAGGTGTGTGACGCGTGACGTCACCTCTGTGTATGCTCTATTGTATTGTGATTTCAGTTATACAATGCCCTTTAACGTGTGCATATGCGTTAGAGTTTGTGTGTGTGTATGTGCGTGCGCATGTGTGTGTGTCTCTCTGTGAGTGTGTATGTGAGTGCGTGAATGTGTATGCGTGTGTATGTGTGTGTGACAAGAGGCGTTGTGCCAATTCTGACTACATTTCTTTTTTTTCTGTCGTCTGGCCCTGTTGCATATTAAAAAGGAGTAATCAAAAATAAGTCAGAAAATCAATTATAAATCAGGCATCAACCAATTAGAATCGAGTATTCTTAGACATAAGTTTGATTTTCTGAGCTATGTTTGATCTCAACTTTGAGGCAACAGGGTCCTGTTAACATAAAATGTAATGATTCCATGATTGCTTCTCCTAACCAAATGTTGTTGCAAAATGACAAGTTGTTGCCTCCCTCCGTTTTGACAAGGTTATGATGAAGTTCTCAATCATCTCTGATCAAAGGAAGAAAAAATAAACCGGTTTAATGAATCAGAGTACGAAATTTTGTAAAGGCAAACGTGTAATCATACTCACTTTCCATGAACATGGTGATACCAAGCAGGTAAAACACACCCACCTAAAATTGTACCTGCCATTAACTCCACGTCTATGTGTTCGCCGTAGCATTGAATTATTCATGAGTTTACAGCCAGAAGGTAAACGGTATAAAAAATGGAGCACCCAATCATGACGCTGTGCTTGGATTGACACGCCAACATGATATGGAATAGGGGATATCTCCTAACAAGAGTTTTGGCTCAGGTGGGAATGGGATTCGCAGTTGAATTACAATCACGTAACAAGGGGAGTAAAACATTACAGCCGTTAATGTGAGTGGATCGTTAAAGCTTCACCCGTGCGCAAGAGTGGTCCGCGCAATACAATTTGTCTGTTTGCTTTTTTTTTTCAATTCTCGTCTCTTTTAGGTAATTTTCTTCTCTCTCCCCTCCAGCCTCCTTTCTTCTTTTCTCTCGCTCTCTCTCCCTCATTCTCTCCCTCACTCCCTCTCTCTCCTCTCTGTCTCTTAATCTCTCTCTGTGAAATTATCTCTGTATGCTTCTGTCTCTCTCTCCCACGCCAGATCAATTGGGATGCGGAGTGTTCTGCCTAGTAATGGGATTAGGTGTCGTGTCAGCTAATACAAAGCTAATACAAAGCTAATACAAAGCTCATACAAAAAGAAAATATCCCAATCAGATAAAACTAAGAACTGGAACAACAACAAGGGAATAGTGTTCCTGAAATAATTGGGAGGGGAATGTACAACTCATCAAATGGGACTTGTTCATAATGAGAGATTTGCGTAAACATTTGGGAGAATCAACGAAAGCAACATCAAAAAGCGTTAGATTTAATAAAAAAGAAAGAAAAGTTTATTGTAATTCTAACCCATGCCCACGCCGTTAACAATGCACGTATTCTGTTATCAAACAAGCTAATTTTACGTTTTCAGAAAGGATATTAATTTTTATGGCTGCATTCCAACTCAATCCCACATCGAACAGTAACGAAACATTTTTTTTTTTAACGGAATTGACTACTATTTCTACAAACATATTGAAATTCAGATATATTGCAATACACACCACGCAAGCGAATTATGTGTTTATACTATAATACCTTCTAAACTGTGTGTCAACGTGTAGACACTCACTGCAATAGGGATAGCGAAAATGACTGCCTGAACCTACCGGGAAAAATAGTATATAGGGAGCCAGAACTATGCAGAGTAATTTGCAATTTGCACTGACACCAAAAGTGTGGTTACCATGATACATCTCAAAAGGTATATCCTACGCTCCTGGTTGACTATTTTCAGGATAGGTAAGGGAATTATCGATCGATGATTAGTGTCAATCTTGAAAAAAAAAAATTCTGGTCTCGTCTTTATTTATTTGCAGAATCAAAATGCAGCAGATTGTCAACGTGAAGGCGGTAGCAATCACGCTACTTGCGGTGGCACTTGCGGCCGCTTTTGCAGACGACGTACGGCAAGTCAAAAAGCAAACGGTAAGCCTTCCTATAATACATTATCAGCGACCATGCATCACAAAACCATAATGTCAAACTACTCGATTTTACGCAATCACTCAAAATGAATGAAATGGGTCCAATAAGTCAATGTTTTTACATTATGTATATATATATATATATATATATATATATATATACATATGAAGGGTTTGTTTCCAAAAACCGATAAGTCCATTTTTGAAGATTCTGAAGTACGATCTCTGTCATAAAGTGCAAAATAATACTTTTTAAATGATGTATTGGTCACTACATATAAAGGTATATTTTTTAAGTTATGGTCAAAAGAAGCATTTTTTTTATTATTTCCTTTATTTTTCTAGAACTTTAATCGCAAATATCTCCATTTGGCAAATATGGACTTATCGGTTTTTGCAAACAAACTCTTCATATATATATATATATATATATATATATGTATAGACAGACAGCCAGATGGATACATATAGATATAAGGAAACAAACTGATAGTGCATTTTTGGCCTATAAAGCATGAGTTTATTCGACTCAAATGTTCCCAAATGAGATCGTTTTCGTCTACATGATTGTTAATGTGGAACTATAAAATGAATTCGATTTTGTTGAAGTTTTTAGAGAATATATCTTTTTATCAGTAAAATATTGTGATTGGGTGCGTCTGAGAGTTCCTATTTCATTTCATAAAACCCATTACACACTTTTCTTTTTCAACCCAAAATTGATTACTTTTGGAAGGATGATGCAACAGCATTCAAATTTGGTTTTGATAATGAATGGAAATGTCAGGTAACTTACTAATCTCCTCATTGTCCGTCCGTCCCTTTCAAGAGAACAGCTTTTAAGCATTTGACTACATGCTGAACTTTGAAACCTCTTTTCTCATCACTCTCCCAGGGAGTGTATTTTCTTTCCATTATCTAAAGGGATCGTATAGTTTTGGTTAAGACCTAATTTAAGGTTTCTAACATTTTTTGGTGAGATAATGAGAAACCTCTTATGAAATATGAAAGAGAATAATTATAATTCCGTGAGGAATTCAACGTCTGTTTGATGAAAATTGGTTTTGATATGGCTGAGATATCCAAAACAGAGCGATTCTAATAAGTGTGGGACCCACACTTTATTACGATCACTTTGTTTTACTTTGTTTTTGGATGTTTCAGTCATTCAAAACCTGGTTTTCATCAAATAAACAGTTAATAAACATCGAATTCCTCTTAAAATGGTATGCTCTCTACTATTTCATTAGTCTTTTCTTGGTATCTCGCAAAAAGTTAAAAGTCCAATTCTCATCTCCACCAAAACTGTACCATCCCTTTAAATTTAAAAAAGCCATTAGTCTTGCGTTATTATAGATTATGTAATGTAGAGTCTGCTCTTTCAGAATCTGCCCTTGACTAATACCCCTTTCATAACTAAATAATGCGGATAATATCCGCATCACTTGGTCGTAAAATCGGAGCGAGGGAAGAATAATCCGCTTTTTTTCGACCCTTCTATTATCCGCATAATAGCAGCATCGGGACCAGATTTGGAGTTTATGAACGCAAACCCAAATAATGCTGATGATTCTGCCCCCCCCCCCCCCCCCCTCAGGAAAAACGCAGTATCTACATCCAGCTCTATTTCTCAACAACCGAGATATTTACTATTTTATATTTTTGCCAAAGCCCCTGGAAAATATACTCTTTTGAAAAATTCCTTAATTGTGGAATTTTAGTCTATCTAGCTACCAATTTTCCTGGAAAATATCACTTTGTGTTTTTGTTTTCTTTTTAAGTTATTGATGAAAATGTAGATACTTTGGGGAAACCCCATGCAATTGACTGATTTCCCCAAGGAAAAACGCAGTATCTGCAATGGAACGAATTTCCCCAAGGAAAAACGCAGTATCTACAGTGGAATGACTAGGATTAATCTTCTGTCATAATTATGTACGCATGTATACATCATTGTACAAGTATTCATGATGCACCATCCTCAACCTTGGGCCCATTTATGCCCTGATTACAGAGCAGGCTTCATAACATTAACAAATAACAGATCATTCTTTGAACGTATTGCTTTTTCAGATTGCAGCTCAAACCTAAAAAGTAAAACATTCCCAGACCGATCTAGCTGTAACGTTGCGTGTTTAATATGAAGCTTGCCAGGGCTGTAATGTGGTGCTACATGGCCTAGCCGCTAACTAGCATCTAGATCTAGATCTGTACAGTCTAGGCTAGAGTCTGTCTAGTCCAAAATAAATTTAAATCGGATGTCTGGACCTACATCGATCTAGACTAGTTTTTATGTAACGTTTATTCTAGGCTGGATACGTACGTAGCAGGCTACACGAGTCTACAGCCTCAGGCTAGCTATACATGCACGATACTGACAGAAAAATAAAATAGCCTAACACTTAGAAGGTTTACTTTAGTCTAAGCCCTACATGAGACAGGACTCTTTAATTTAAAAAAAAAATACATCTAGGTCTAGATCGAAGTTACATTCGCTCTCTAGGCCTATTCCTTCTGGATCAAACCAAAGTTTTTATGTCATGTAAATTTGTAATGTAACTTTTTTACTTGTAAGTTGTAACGTTAGCATGCAGCATGGGATCATGCATGTATTTTGCGCAACCCAGTCTCACTAGTGTTAGGGTCTAGATAAGAATTAAAATACAACTTATTCTTAACAGTCTCTATTTTGTCCATTTAGGCCTACCTATTTTTCACATAATCTATTGTCAGCTATTTAGACCCTCTAATTTTAAGACAGTATGGTATGGAGTAGATAATTGAACATTGACACTTCACGTCTAGACTTAGGATTCTAAGTGGTTAAGTTTTAGTTTTAGACTTCTTACTTAGTTTTATAAACAGGCCTGCTCTATCATTAGGCCTATTCTAGTCCTACACTAGATCTTTCTTTAGACTTTCGGAATACGGACCCTGAAAGTTCTGATTAACGTTAAGTCTAACGTTAGAAAAGAGACACAAGACTCAAACGTTTATGACTGTCTAACAGAGTAACAGTTAGACAAGTCTTAGATTTAGACTTAGATCTACAGGGCCTAACATGTTACATAACCTGACGTTTATCCAACACAACACAAATAGATCTAGGTCTAGATCTATTGCCTTTCGCCGAAACTTTCGGATTCGGAGCCTGAGGAATTTTGACTAGGGCCTAGGCCTAACAAAGTTACTTCACAACAAGTTAATATTGAAATAGTACGGAAGATGTTCATCATCGTGGTAGAATATGAAAGAATAAAGCTGATCGTTTGTCACACGAAGCGAGGTAAACACAAATGTATGCATTTGTGTTTACCTCGCTTCGTGTGACAAACATGCATTTGTGTTAACCTCGCTTCGTGTGACAAACGATCAGCTTTATTCTTTCAATATTGAAATAGTTTTGAATAACTTACTCATTATCTGCAGATGATTTTTCTTGAGGGCTAGGCTCACGAGTAATTTTCCCCACGACAACATTTTGTTTTAATCCAAGTACACACTCCCACTGTATGCTGACTAGCCGGGCCCGATGCTGACTGCATGCTCAGTGCAGCTAGTTGCAAGCTGTCAGTGTTGTGCTGTTATAGAAATGATGCACAGGATAGAGTGAGTACTAACGCCACGAAATAAGCCTGTGCATCATTTGTTTTATAAAAAGCATTTTCACGTACCTTTGTGGGTCAAGATGTCCGAAGATGTTCGTCCCAAACATTTACGCACGTCGCACTCGGAAATCCCGCACATATAAGTACTGTATAAGAGTATACGTACGCCACACAATGTTATGCACAAGAAAGGCCGGCCGGCCGGAAGCACGAACTAGAAGTTGTTTACAGGATTGACAGCGCGTATGCATGCAATTCAAAGGAGCCGCCGCGCGGACAGACGATCGGCAATAGGATTTAACACGCAAGGCAATGGGAATAAAATAGCCAACGCTCACGTGACTCATTTCAGCGCTTTCTATTGGCTACATTCTTGAACCCATTTAAATTGTTTTAATGTGCACTCGGTTAGTCTTAATCACACACTGTGTTTTGTATAAGGATCACGATCTCATCAAGATATCTACTAATCATTATTGTTTCGTTTAGATATTTTGAACACTATGTTTTATTATTGAGCAGGTATATTTAAAGAAAGTAATTTACGTTCAAATTACAGAACAACCGGCAAAGTATTCACATAATATGAGTAAGAGTGTCTGGTAGTTAAGACTAGCTTTGTAGATACTGCGTTTTTCCTTGGGGAAAGTGCAAGTTAAGTGTAGATACTGCGCTTGGCAGTTACGGAAAAGTAGCTTTCCAAACATTTTTTATTTAAAAAATCTGAATATGTCGTATAAAGAAGGATTGCCCACTGACTATATTTTTGCAAAAAAGTGAAAATCGACAAAAATGTCAGATACTGCGTTTTTCCTTGGGGGCAGAATTGCCGGGGTGCGGTCAAACGTCACCTGTCTTTCCCGCAGGAGGGACGTGTGCTTAGTCACCATGACGATTATCCGCCTTTTTCAGGACGGGCGCTCGTAAAAATAATGCGGATAATTTTCAGAGTTTGTGAACGCATTTTTTAATTGAAATGTCCGCATTATTCTTAGGCGGATAATTGGAGGATGAGTTTATGAAAGGGGTATAGGAATCTTTGTGGGGCAACGTTTTCTTGGTGTTGTGATGAAGAGATATGATCATCCAACATGTTGAAAGAAACCAAAACCCATTCTTCACTGGCTTTGCGGTTTCCACCAAGTCTCACTTTTGTCCTCACAAAAAAAAAAGTGTGTATGGGGATGTAATTATCATCTTTGCTATGTGATTGCTAGTGGACTTGGGTATTTTCACAACACCATTACATCATTTCATTTCATTTCATAGTAGGTGCATTATTTTTGTCATGCAGGTATGACAAATGAATTCTTCGATATTTCAGTGCTGTTACTCGTGGATCCGTAGAATGTTAATGATAATTTTGAATGCTTCACTAAATTGATTTTGATTTCCGTCCCGCTGTTTCACAAATGCATGTGGCAATCCGGGAATACAAACATAATCTACTCTTGTAAAATCGTCAATGGCGATATGTCAAAACATATTGTATTTTGAAACATCGCCTCTAAAGTTGTTACACATGGAGGAGAAAAAGAGCAACGAAGCAACCAAACAAACCTCAGAACAAGCTCAATCGGGGCATATCCTATGGAAAATTCATCAGAAGGTATTCCATTGTGTCGTGTCACCCACTCAGTGTGTCCAACTCGTCGGCTCAGAGAAAGCGCGAAGGTTATACTTACTTTTAATGATTAATGTGCAGCAAGAGTGGAATTCGATCTCTATTAAAGTCCTAGCCTCTTTGTCCTTGTCTCTGGCTTCTGTTTCCTCTCATTTTTGAGCCCAAGGACGACAAAAATGCAGGGTTTTTTGTTTCTTTTTTTTTACACCCCATCTCATCATTGTCTGATCTGATTTGCAACTGGACCTGATAATTCAGGAAATGTTTGAACACATTTCTTACTCAGTCCGATTGGCTTGTTTCCTTACAGGTCAGATGCATGTTTTATAAGCTGCGTGTCGCCCCGAAAGGTGATCCGTTGTGCAACTTCGAAAGGATCCCAAAATGCAAGATGAAATGGTTTCGATATACTGCTACCACGTGGATGCACGCAATACTGTATTCCCTCTCTCCGTAGCTAATGCATAAAACCATAATAAAGCATTGTCTTTGTATTTCATTTCCTGGGCTACAACCATGATGATGTTCACAAGGCCGTACAAAACAACAACAATCAAACCGTTTGGAGAGTTCAAATCAGGTTTTTCTTGTCTTTACCTGAACTCACATAGAAAGAAGTATAACGATTGTAGATATACAATTTGATTACACTTGCTGTATTATGTGCATATGGTACTATGTTGTGTAATTTAATTCAGTTTAATCTCAAAACGGGTTAAGCAAGATTCGTAAGCGTTTTACAATAAGTCCATCATCAGATCTCGATGTAGCCAATCGATATCATCTAAATGTCATTATCTCATTTGTTTGTTATAACAGGTTTATCGCAAATTTTCAAATTGAAAAGAAAAGAATTGACTTTTCTTTCCTAGAATGTATAATTATGCATATGTACGTAATTACATTTTTGTATTTCCTTTTTCTTTCTCAATATGTTTGTATCTTCCTAATGCATCGCTCATTGCTTGTATCATTTTCTTATCTTTAGCAAAACGCCGGGTGGCTGGGCATGGCAAGGCATCATTGTAAGTAGATAATATGTGATCGGCCACAACAAAAGGATCATAAAGTCGCTGACGGCTGAGCCAAGAAAATCGAGTTATGAAGTCAGATCATCAAAATCGGTCATACAAATCACTTTTTTTGGGGGAGGGCATAATTTGGTAGTCTAATGTCTCATCTATCATCTGCTGAAATTTTGAAGCTAAATGATCAAAGGAAAGGCAAGAAATAAGCGCTTTTTGGGGCCATGATTTCCCGATTTTCAACGGAACAGAAACATGTCCGAAGATTTGGATTTAGCGCCTCAGCTAGACTTCGCCCCTAGCGACGAGGTAGTGATCTTATTGGTCAGTGCGTGGCATCCTGGTTACTGATTGGTCGTGCGTAGACCGCTGGTGCTAAGCTTGAATGAACATCGCGGAGGTTGCTTAGAGCATACCTTCTATTGTCAAGCGGTGAAAACTGTCTTGCCTCCCCTTGATCATGAAAGCGTTGGAAGGAAAACTTTGAAAGCGGTTTTCTCGAAACGCTGATTTCCTAAACCACTCGACATACACAAATAAAATCATCGATATCTCCGCAACCGAGTACGTTTCTGAGTCGTGTTATACATAAAATTAAAGTGGAAGAGTAAGGGAATAATTTCATGTCATTTTCAGAAAATTGTCCTTTCCCGACTTTCGAATCCTTTTGTTGTAGCGGGTGACATATTATTATGTATTAAAAGACACATTTATAGTATCCTGTTTCCATATTAACCTCACCAGGGATATGGGACCTGAATGTGAAGAAGCACAGTAGTTTTACAGTAAAATAGTTGGTATTAATGCGTACGTGACAGATCAGTATTGTACAACTGCGTTCATACAGCGAAAGCTAGGGTCCAATTTGTTTGAAATAAATGATAATGCCAATCTTTGCTCGTTGATCATTTTGCTTCAGCACATGTAGTCTGGTAAAGTGCTTACTTTACAAAAAAAAAAAAAAAACAGCAACATGTTTTATTGATAATCACGCCTCTCCCATATATCCAAATGGCAAAATAGATTGCATACACTGTGTAAAGTAAAAAGTAATTCTGACCTTTCATCACAAAACCACCAAAAAGTCACCAGACTTGGATTTTTCAGTTAAATTTGGACATAATTCTGACAAAGCAACTAAAAGCTTTAATTTGTCTTCGTACAAACAGACTTTTCAAACCTGTGTAAAATGATTTCAAGAAAAAAGTGTTCAGTGAATATGGAGGTTATCAAGTGTAGGGTTGAAGTGGAGAGCATGTAAAGAGTTTTCAAGAAATGAAAAAGTGGCCTTAAGATATACCCTATCATGTTATTCTATGAACAAGCAAATTCTGTTGTAGAGAATCTGCAAAACGCACAAATTTCCATTCGTTTTATAATCTCAAGATCTAGAAATACGTAAAAGACGTTGTTCTTTCGGAAAATATTCACTTGACAAATTTCACCTTATTTGAGTCTTCACGACAAATTGAGGTGAGACTTTGTTATCTTTATGGTGCACGATCACATATGGTATAATATTGTTCGGAAAGCAATAGCGTTAGATGATAATCATACCCCCCCCCCCCTTTCTTCTCTTCGTTTAGACGGTCCATATGTCAGGGACACCAGAGTGTGGAATTCTCGTCCAAGAGTGGGTAGGATGTGTAAGTATACATTCCCCCGTATTCAGAATATTCTTGATTATCAAAATTACTGTTACTCGTTCACGGTAACGTAAAATCTTGAAAAGTGAGATGCACATATGATAGAAAAGTAGAAAACTATAATATGTGACCCTGCACCTCAAAACAAACAAAACGTCGCCAGACATGAATTTTTAGTTAAGACCATATTCTGAAAGAGCACACTTTAAGCTTTAAAATGATGTATAACTCAAATCAAATGGACTCTCCTAACCTATCTAAATATTGGAAAGAAAGCACAAACTCAGGAAAAGTGTGAACTGAGAAAAGAGGCTCTTATTAAAGTACAGTGTCTATTCAAGCGCTTAATCTTTACCAAACCGTGCTGGCTGTGCGATGAATGAGACAAAAAAACAGGAAGTAAACCACCAGAGTAACAACAATGAAGGGATTATCAGATTAAACTGAAATTAAGCATGTCTCATTAACACATTCTGTCCATAATCAATGCCAACTTTCAAAGCGGTAACACTATCTTTTCAAAAGTTATCAGTTGAAAGTGAAGAGTGTGGACAAGGTTTTTCAGAAATGAACAAGGGATTCTAAAGACACACCTAACCACACTATTCTACCAAAAAATGTTCGAGATAAACTGCTAAAAAACACAGTAATTCCTGCCCATTTTATGATACCAAATTTTAGCATAATGTAAAGGAAGACCCTCTCTTTCAGAAAATATGAAAAAGTCAAGTTCGGTTAGGTTGACCCACTTCACTTATTTTCAGTCCTCACGCAAAATCAGTGTGTGCGACTTTATGTTCGTTTTGAGGTGCACGGTCACATATGGTGCTCTTTAATTTTTAACTCAACTAGAAGATTACACATAACCAAAGCTAGCATATTTACGTCCTTTGCTTCGTTTTCTGTTGGCCTGCTTAAAATCATTTTCAAAGTTCAAATTTCCAATTCATTTTTATCTCTATCAAGTAAACAAAGCAAATGTTATACAAAGTATAAGGAGAACATTTTATTTGTAATAATGATTGCGAACAAACTTAAATTAACAAAATATATGTGATAATTAGTAACAAAATGAAGAAAATGTAATTCTATTCTTTTCAATATATGTGACCCTGCACCTCAAAACAAACAAAAAGTCGCCAGACATGAACTTTTAGTTAAGACCATATTCTGAAAGAGCAGACTTTAAGCTTTAAAAGGATGTATAACTCCAATCAAATGGACTCTCCTAACCTATCTAAATAATGGAAAGAAAGCACAAACTCAGGAAAAGTGTGAACTGAGAAAAGAGGGTCTGAAGTACAGTGTCTATTCAAGCGCTTAATCTTTACCAAACCGTGCTGGCTGTGCGATGAACGGGACAAAAAACAGGAAGTAAACCACCAGAGTTACAACAATGAAGGAATTATTAGATAAAACTGAAATTATGCATGCATCATTAACACATTCTGTCCATAATTAATGCCAACTTTCAAAGCAGTAGCACTATCCTTTCAAAAGTTATTAGAGTTGAAAGTGAAGAGTGTGGACAAGGTTTTTCAGAAATGAAAAAGGGATTCTAAAGACACACATAATCACACTATTCTACCAAAAATGTTCGAGATAAACTGCTAAAAAAACACACTTTCCTGCCCGTTTTATGATACCAAATTTTAGCATAATGTAACAGAAGACCCGCTCTTTCAGAAAATATGAAAAAGTCAAGTTCGGCTAGGTTGACCCATTTCACTTATTTTCAGTCCTCACGCAAAATCAGTGTGTGCGACTTTATGTTCGTTTTGAGGTGCACGGTCACATATGCAAATGCATAGTGCAAATTAAATAAGGATTGGAATGAAAATGGAGGGTCCCACTAAAAAGCAAAGCTTGTGTTGTATGGGACCCTCAGAAAAGAACATGCGAGAACCAAAAAAAAAAAAGAATTAATGAAACTTCAAAGAGATAGAAAACACAATCAAAGGAATCAATTTCAGCTGACATGAGATCAAATTAGTAAAACAAAAAAGAAAAATGAAACTATACGACACGTTGTTTAAAAATGGAAGAAAAAAATGAAACTATGACATGCTGTTTGAAATGCAAAATGAAAACTCGCCTAAGATCCCCACGACCATCACCAATGGATCAGAAAGATCAATTTACAATAGGCTGTTAATTAGTAAATATTAAATCCCCGGCCTTCTGTCAAAGCCTCAACCTTTAAAAAAAGTGGAAATGCCTTAAGTTTATTGAACCTTTTCACTTTTTCAGTCAATTTTGTTGCATTTTTTTCTAACCTTTATGTACTGCACATCGTAATACTGACCCTGCAGGTGTTAAAAATTGTAAACACAGTCAGCGATAACCGTTCATGATTTCGTATGGGTTTGTCTTCGTCAGTCTATCAGTCCCAATTATGCAGGTTAATATGATTATCCCATATTAACAGATGTCATTAAATGCTGTTATTATCTCCCTCTCTCATATACACCAGCATTACAAAGAGTATCTTATTTATCTAGATAAAGCTGGAATTTTGATAAGTTAATTCCGACAAGTTAACTTTCTTTATCATCATCTATTGCATTTGAATTGTCCTTTTTGCCTTATTAAGTATCTTGTTCAAATGAATTTCATGCTAACGTATGATAACCAGCAGTCTATCTTATCAAGCCACAACACACACACACAAACACACACACACACACACACACACACACACACACACACACACAAATCCTTTGGGGTGACTACATCATTATTTTGTTCTGTAAGATGCCATAGAATAGATACTGGTAAATGTTTTTCAAAAAGAAAATCGAAGGGGAAATAGATTTACTCAATATTCGATGCGTATGTAGGAAAGCCCCAGTCAAAAACATTCGCGCACAGAAGTACATAAAACGCTCCCTTGTTACACTTTCACCGTTCTTGTGAAAAGATTCGGCTATGATATTGTAATTATTTAATTTATTCTAGCACCGCCACTCGATACCTATCTAAAAAGAAATTGGGGTCCTCGTCAAAGTCCTATCTCTAGAGCGGCTGGTAAGTTTTTTGTTGCTGTTGTTATTATTATTATTATTATTATGTCATAAGTGAGTTTGTGAAATGTTGTGAAGTTGTAAAATGTGGATAAGCGTCTGAAAGCTGCAGGTTGGTACTGTTTAATAAAAAAAATCAAAGATAGGTTTGTGTGTGTGTGTGTGTGTGTGTGTGTGTGTGTGTTTCTTACATAGACCAACGAAGTGTCTGAGAGTCGACAAATTTTGCTCTCATTCGTCTATGTCGTGAATCTTCAAGCAAACAAATCATTTTCCATGTAAAATGTAACAAAATATATGAAAAACAACTTTACATTAAATAGATTGAACACTTCCCCCTATTTTGAGTCTTAGCTGTTGGTTTTGCGATGCTCGCTAACAAATCAAATCAATTTATCGAAAAAAAAATGGGCGTCAAGTCGGTTTGTAATTAGCACAATAGAGATTTTTTTCAACGTTATTTGAACTAGTCTATGCGATATTTCATCGATGCCTTGCATTTCTACTTCGACAGAAATATTTGTAATTTACTCAATAGTAGGAGCGATCCATTTCTTACCCTTACTTCTTACGTATAGGTTTATGACCATAAATTACAATCGTAGTGTAATTTGAAATTGGTTCGTCATCTTATGATTGTATTCACCTTTCGTTCTTCTTTATTCAATATTTTGGAAATCTCTTCCTATGAATATATATATACATATATACGAAGAGTTTGTTTGCATAAACCGATAAGTCCATTTCTGAAGATTTTGAAGTACGGTCTCTCTCATAAAGTACAAATTAATACCTTTTAAATGATATATTGGTCACTACATATAAACGTACATTTTTGAAGTTATGGCCAAAATAAGCAAAAATTGTCTTATTATTCTCTTTATTTTTTTTACCTTTAATCGCAAATATCTCCATTTGACAAATATGGACTTCATTTCATTATATACTTATATGTATTATATACATATGTGTGTGTATGTGTGTGTGTGTGTGTGTGGGTGCTTGTTTCTTATATAGTTATGTAGACCCGGATGAGGCTTTCTTGAAATCACATATCTTATTTCCTATGTTCATTTCTGTGAATGGAATTAACCGTTCAACTGTAACGGTGCTGATCTGTGAGTTTTCGTTTATCAAATTTAATGAAATAGGTGAATAAGTGATGACATGATAACACGAACGATAATTCGTTTTTGGGTCCCATCTCGACTCGCTTGTCATTTTGGAAGAGCACGCACATCACCTCCGTGCGCTGTCCGACAAAATTAATCTCCACCCAATGATCTTTTCACGAGGTCGTCTTTTTTCCTTCATCCACAGAGAACCCGACGAAGAGGGCTTGGGATTTTGCTCTGAGCCCCGAAGGCAAGTAACACCATACTGAGATCTCGTTAATCATTCATAGACTCGTTTTCCCTCGGACCATCTCAAAAAAAGGGGGTGGGGGAGTACAGGGGAAAAATAAATAGAGAAGATGAGGGAATTGTGTCCTCATTGACAAGCTATAGTCACTGGTGGATGAAGGTTATTGTTTAATGGACTGCCCTCGTAATAGGAGCTCGACAATGAGGACATCGTACGCCTCTATTCTTTGCTCCAAGAATGAAAAGCACCATCTTTGAATGGCTCTATTGGTTCTAATGTTTAGTGTTTCAAAAGTCTTCCGTCATAACTGTCTTTATTCCACACTAACGAAAAAAAAAAATCCCTCGAGGCTCGTTACGAAAAATGAAAAGTGTCATATGATTATTGAAGTAATAACACATAGTTCTGTTCCGATGCATGGGTATAGGGGCGACATCAATATTGCAGTTGTTCCATTTATGCTCTGGTAAATTCATTAACAGACGATCTCTGATCAGCAAAAGATTTGCAACTTTTTTGTTCAATGCTTACGAATGAACGACCGACGGTGATGCTTACACATTTTCTGTCTCTCCATGATCGATGCAATGTATGTTACAACTCTTTGTAAGTGGTGACGATATGGGCGTTATGCATGCTGGTGTCATTTTAAGTTTCTGCTCAGTCACTTTTGAATGGGAAGACTACTACAGCTTGTGATGTCACATGTTTCCAATGATTATAGAGTAAATATAAAGAAAAATCACCAATCTCGGGTAATAAAGGAACACTTGACTTCCCTCTTTCAGAAGTCATGGGGAATAATATTATGATTAACATACGTCACTCACAAGTCGAAAAAAATTGAACGTTTTCTCCTTTTTTTTTTTTAATGCTCTTTATTTTTTCCCTATATATAGTTCTATCCAAATGTAACATCACACACGTGGTAGTCTTCTCATCCAGGAGTTACTGCACAGATACTTCAAAAATTCATACCTATTGAACGGATGGTCTGAATTTCCCCAAACTTTTACTGATGTGTTCTGCTAATATTGCTGCATTCACTCAATCCACATGTATATGAAGGTAGTGTTGCCCTTTAAGAAATTACATAATTACAGTGGATGATACTAAAGCAAATTAAGTAGAATTAAGAAATCACATATCTAAATGTAATTATTTTAATTCATTTCTCTTATGGTGCAGATGTGGAAACGTTCCAAGAGGTCGATGACGTGCAAGATGTACCAGTAGATGATATGGTCGATGCTGATGTCGATGATGTCGTACGGAACATCATCGAATACGTCAAAGAGACAGGTATATTATTAATGCTAACTACCAAATCTTCAAATATGACCCTGCATCAGAAAACCACCGAAAAATCCCCAGACCGGGATATAACGTCAATGGCAAATTCTGAAAAAGCTGACTCTATTAAAGCTTTAAATTGATGTATGGCACAATCCAAATGGACTTTTCTAACCTAAATAAAATTGATAATAGAACTCCGAGAAAAGTGTTTATTGAGAAAAGAGGCTTTGAAGTTCAGGGTATATTCAAGTGCTTAATCTTACCAAGCTATGTTCTGTGCAACGAATGGAACAAAAACAGGACATACACTTCTTATATAGAAAATACAATGAAGAGATCATTATATTAAGCTAAATGTTTTTTACCCATCGGGCACATTCTGGTCATGACTGATTTAAACGTTGAAGACAGTTGCCCAATCCTTTTAAAAGTATCAGATTTGAAAGTGGGGAGTGTGTAATGGTTTTTAAGAAATGAAAAGGGACCTCTGAGATAATCTTGTCTCACTATTCTATATACAAACGAACAAAACAAAATCGAGAAAAAAAATTCTGTAGACACAGTTTCCCATTTGTTTTATGAAATAAAACCAAAAATTATGTAGAAGAAGAATTATTGTATCTCTCTTCCATAAGATATATGCGTATGTAAAAACGCACCCCTGAAGAGTGACCAGGTTGACCCATGTATTTAACTTATTTTGAAGTCCTCACGTAAACCCAACTTTTTGTTTATTTTGTGATTAGAAATACTTGGTCCTAAATTACGTCTTGATCTCATCGGTGTCATTTTCTCAAAAAACATGGTCAAATTTTGACCCGTTCAGCCCCAATGACAGTCGCTTCCGCGTTTATTATTACACTATTTTAAACTAAATCATTGTACTACGGACAAATCTATCCTATACTTTATAGTCACCATGTCAAAAACAGAACATAACTGTTTTCTAATGCAATTGTAACGGTAAAAAGTCCCCCGTTTTACGTTATACGTTGAAAACGTAAAATGTTTCATTTGGTGTATTTTTCCGTAAAGAACATCAAAGCTTTCGTTTAACGCGTCAAGTACATTTTTCATAATGTAAATAATGTGCGTGTACATATGAATCACTGAATCAATCTTTGTGTATATGATATATTATTGTTATTGTAAAATTGGTAATCGCATTCTTCTCTGTTTCAATTTGTGTGTTTTGTTTTCTTTATTTCAGGCCAGTAACGCTGTCTCTGGATAAAGCAAAGGAACGATAAAACAAATGTCGTCTGTAAATATGCACCAGAAAGTGAAACCGCCGTTTTTCAGATTTCAACTTTCCAACGAATTGAGTCCAAGGGTAGTATGGAGCTCGAAGTGCCAACGCTTCACTTTGTTCAGAGTAAAGATAGCATGACGAGGAAATGGGAAGATTTATTAAAGAATAGTGATTGCGAAATTGCTTACACAGATAAATACAAATCTTTGATATGCGTTTATTAGAATGTTTCATGGCAGTTTTTGCAAACTTTCCATTATTCTGAGGTATATTTTTTTAGATAAATGTAATTCGATAAAGCCTATTATATTCGCAATCAAGAAATGATCAATTACACAAATGTATTTGACTAAAATATTGCCTCAGCTTTAGATCATTGTTTTTGCTTTTGTTTCTATGCATCTGTTAACCTGAGATGCTGAATGTTTGATTATTGTTTTGTAATCGACGGATATTTACATTCTTTTGTTACTGTAATTAACTACAACAATGAGTTGTGTACTGTAATCTATCTCAATTAGATGTTCTATTTTTTCTGTATTTTTTTTTTTTTGGGGGGGGGGGGGAGTGGGGGCGTTTACATGCTACTTACAGTTACAATTTGCGTGAGGCAGCACATTGGTGTAATGATATCTCAAAACATCTATTCTCCTCAAAGAAGAAGATTTTCACTTTTTCCTCCGAATTCGCCGTACTACACTCTGACCTACCAACTTTTGTCACAATTGATCTTCAAGTAAAACTGCGAAATTTGGAATAGCATCCAGCAGTCTCAGTGCTGATAGTGAATTGAACCGCAAATCTGCGTCTACTCAGCAATGTGCAACGACATGGTGTCGTTTAATTTCACCAGAGCATATTATATGTTTAAAAATAGGCGACATAAATAATGATAAATGAAAAAAAAAATAGAAAGACTGCGTTCATACCTAGCATAGTCAATAACTACCAAAAAAAATGCACTAACTAGTTAATCACGTTAAAAACTGTGTTTAATTAATATTTGTTTGGGATTTTATTTAGCTCGTTCATAGTCGAGAAATATACAAGGATAAAATGTATTTAAATAATATATGAGAGTATTCAGCTATTTTCGGGCAAATTAGAAACATCATTTCATTGCCCAGACTTTCACGTGTAGCTGCAAGTTTCGGTTTTATTGTTTTGAATGAGGGTCCGTTGTCTGCCCTATTGCCGTAGGTCGGAATGTAATATTCAGAAAATCATGTAAGATGCCTACTGTTCATGAAATAAACTATACTCCTGTTTGATTCGTAAAGCCGCAGTGCCTGAAGATTTAAAGAAGGTCATGCTATATGGTGTGGTTGAATGCAGAATATTAATGTAAATGACGGAAATAGTTGTTTGTTTTTTTTGCCATCGTGCAGGGAAAACGTATTGTTTATTGAACAGTGTGTAATAAGCTATATGCAGGCATAAATATTATCGGGGAAATAGAGTATCTGTGTGTTCGTGTGTGTGTGTGTGTGTGTGTGTGTGTGTGTGTGTGTGTGTGTGTGTGTGTGTGTCTATGTGTGTGTATGGACTAAAATCTTGCGTGTCTGAGCACTTTTTTACTTCCAGAAAAGAATGTGCGTATTTTAAACTTTCGGAGCTTACAGATCATAATAGTTTAGATGTAACAATTTAGGAATTCCTTCCCAGATTTTTTAGGTATACATTTGACCCCTTAACACCTTACATTTATATTCAAAGGCGAAAACGAAGAGGTAACAGGTAAGTCCGAATTCTTCTCCTAGTAACAGAAGTGGGATTAAATGGAACAGTCCATTTGTTTGGATTCAAAGGGTTAATTATTCTTCTTATGTATGACAGACAGAATTGTGGGCGGTTTAAAGTGACCTCTTGTATACAATGTGTGTCACAAGACATATTTATGCATAGGACTAAAGACTCACACAGCCACACACACACACACACTCAAACACACAAACACAGTTATATTTATGCACATTTATGTGTTTATATGTGACCCTCCACCACAAAACCAACAAAAAGTCGCCAGACATGGATTTTTAGCTAAGGGCTGATTATGAAATAGCAGACTCTAAGCTTTAATATGATATATAACTCAATTCACATGGACTCTCTTAACCTATCTAAATATCGAAAAGAAAGCACATACTCTGGAAAACTGTGAACTGAGAAAAGGGGCTCTGAAGTACAAGGTTTATTCAAGCGCTTAATATTTACCAAGCCGTGCTAGCTGTGTGATGAATTGGACAAAAACAGGATGTTAACCACCGAAGCAACAACAATGAAGGAATTGTCAGATTAAGCTGAAATTGAGCATGTTCTATCAACACAATGCATGTTGTCCATTGTAAATGCCAACCTTCAAAGCAGTGACATTATCCTTTCAAAAGTTATTTGAGTTGAAATTAAAGAGTGTGCACAAGATTTTCCAAAAAAACAAAATAACAAGGGGCCTCTGAGACATATCTGATCACACTACGCTTCTAAGAACAGGTTGTAGAGAAACTGCGGAAAACCTACTTTTCAAACCATTTTGATGTCCCAAACTTACGAATAGTGTAGAAGAAGGATATATTGCTCTTTCAGAAAATATGGAAAACTAAAAATTGACTTGAAACCGTTTCAGCTTTTTTGAGTCCTCACATGAAATCAATGGGTACGACTTTTTGTTTGTTTTGTGATGCACGGTCACATATGTAAAGTGTTTGCATGCACAGAAACAGATAAGCGTCATTCTCACTTTTTGAAAGCAGTTTATCATCGAATTCGTATTAAAGGAAAATAAACAATCTTTTTTTTTCAGTGACATTGCACTCGTTACATACAAGAAATATGTTTGAAGATATCGTTGTAATAATCACACATATTTCAATTATTTAGTTTTATGCAGCTTTGAATTAGACTTAAACTGATAAACACGGATATATCTGACTTTGCATTTTAACTCTAGAGAGTAAATAATTCTATTCATATATCTTGTAAGCATCTGTCCATAAACAGAACGAAAGATAGCAAAAGGATTATCATTTCAGTGTGCCTTCCTTTGCGCTCATGAGCATGAATTGATATGGATCACATAAAAAAGCCAGAAATATATATATATATATATATATATATATATATATATATATGTGTGTGTGTGTGTGTGTGTGTGTGTATGTGTGTGTGTGTGTGTGTGACCGTGCATCACAAAACGAACAAAAAGTCGCACATACTGATTTGGCGTGAGGACAGAAAATATTAAGTGAAATGGGTCAACCTAGCCTTCACATTTTCATATTTTCTGAAAGAGCAAGTCTTTCTTTTACATTTTGCTTAAATTTGGGATCATAAAACAGGCAGGAAAGTGTGTTTTTTAGCAGTTTATCTCGAACATTTTTGTTAGAATACTGTGACTCGGTGTGTCTTTAGAGTCCCCTTTTCATTTCTGAAAAAAAAAACTTGTACACATTCTAAACTTTCAACTCTAATAACTTTTGAAAGGATGATGGTACTGCTTTAAAAGTTGGCGTTGATTATGGACAGAATGTGTTAATGAGGTATGCCTAATTTCATTTTAATCTCATAATCCTTTCATTGTTGTTACTCCGGTGGATTACTTCCTGTTTTTGTCCCATTCATTACACAGCCAGCGCGGTTAGGTAAAGATTAAGCTCTTGAATAGATACTGTACTTCAGAGCCTCTTTTCTCAGTTCACACTTTTCGTGAGTTTGTGCTTTCTTTGCAATATTTAGATAGGTTAGGAGGGTCCATTTGATTTAAGTTATACATCATTTTAAAGCTGAAAGTCTGCTCTCTCAAGATATGGTCTTAACTAAAAACTCATGTCTGGCGACTTTTTGTTTGTTTTGTGAGGCAGGGTCATATATATATTTTATATATATATATATATATATATATATATATATATATATATATAATAGTATATATATATATATATATATATATTATATACATATATATATATATATACATAATAGTATATATATATATATATAATACGTGTAAAACAAAGAAACAAGCATACATACATACAACCACACAAATCAAGTGACTTCAGTAGACCGCAAAGTAAAAGAGAATCTGCAAAACATAATATCTTCATTTGAACGTATTTTGCTTTTTATCCATATTTAATATTCATCAGATAATTATAATTCCTGGACGCTTACTGATTATTCAGATAGTCAAAAAATTAGAAAGAAAAAAAAATGCAGTAATAATTTACACACGAATTCGTCGCCGTATGTTAGCAACACTTAATAACATTATTTGCACGGTCAACATCATATCCCCTGTCAATCTTTATTTCATACAACTCTATGAAGTAAAGAATTTGTGAAATGCTTATTTTGTTTCAACTCTTTGTTTTTCTTTTGATTCATTAAAAATACACACCCTGTTTGGCAGGATTGATCACCAAAACATCACAACATCAAAGTATCTAGATATATCGTAATCGATATTCTCATTAGCTGGTTTTGTATAAACTTTGTTAGATTTTCCAAAGTTGCTTTGGAATTGCAACATGAACGCATGGTGGAGAGATCTAAAAATTAAATTGATTTTATTGTAATTTCTCTCCTTTGCAAACATTCAGGTCTTTCACATTTTAGTTATATAACCACATAATTCCAGTCTTTGATGTCAACTTGAGATGTTTATTGACAAGTTTGTAGTTAGTGTAGACTTTACCGAGAGAGAGAGAGCACAACAGTTTGAAGATGCCTCCGTTCATTTGATTCTTCATTGATTCAGAAAGTTTGTACGAGAACAATTAACATCGTCATATTTAAAACAAAAATGATGCTGAAAGCCATCGGATCACCTGCACACATGCCAAAATGAATAATTTTTTTTTTTTTTTTAAGTGAAAATCACTTTTTGGCGTTGGTGTGTCTTTAATCAAAAGAAGGAGAAGAAGAAGAAAGTTAAATCCCTGTATACGGACAACGCCTTCCACTTCTAACCATTTGAGATCTGTTAACCTCCTGTGCGCCACCTTGATTTCCTATATCTAGGTATGTGTGTGAGATTCGTGCACATTTGACTTACTGAAATGGAAAGAGTTCACTTCCCTGAATGACTATGCTATAATTAAACCAGTAAGAGTTGGGTAAGGAGATCAAAGTCCAATGCATGACGTCATTTTGAAATGACGGATTCAGAAACAAAAATGTATTATTTCGAAAAATCAGAATTGTATTTCAACATGATGAAATATCTTGAAATATCTGCACCACGCACATTCATGTTAAAGACTAGATTTCTTCAAATGTACATCTTAGTCTAAAAACTGGAGCGAAAACATTGCTACAAAAATACCATCATTCCTTCATCAATCTAATTGTATGTAGACTTCGGAAATAATCATGCAAGTTTTTTTTTTTTTTTCGGCCACGACTAAACTATCAAGGTACCTGGACTACGCTCTTAAAAGCATCTACTTGTTTTTCTCTACACTTGCTCAGGTCTTTTGCAAAATGCAGGTAACTACTCTGTAAATGAAATTCACGTAGCTTCCTAAGCCTTTCGTAATTTTGGAAAATAAAGGTCACCGTTTTGGGCAAGAGTATCTACGTTTGAAAGCCCTTTACCTTCACTTCCTTTTTAATCAATGAAAAGTAATCGTCAACAAAGGAGACCAAGCAAGATCTGCAATATTGTGTTTTGTTTTTTCTCGATTTTAGCGATGGCATACACGTGCAGTTTATTTCTGATAGGCAGATCGCAGCTAGGGGATCATAGGTTCAAGAGAATTTCAATTGATCACAACATGTTGCTCAGGTTAAAATGTCCAAGCATGCAATGTCTGGTAAGAGTAAACCTCGAAACTGCAGTAGATTGTTTCTGATCAGAATATAATTATGATAATGCATTTCTTTTTTTAATTTTGAAAGGACACACTGCATGTTTTCGTTTGTATTTGCTTCTGTCATTTCAAGTTGCCCTAAGCACTCTTTGCGAAGACTGAAGTCATCTTGGTTTGATCAAAACAAGTTACGTATTGTGAAGCTTAAAGGAAGTGTATAGTTTTGGTCGACGCGTAACTTCAGGTTTCTAACATTTTGTGGTGAGATAATGAGAAACTTCTTATGAAATGTGAAAGAGGATGTTATTCCAAGAGGAGGTCGACGTTTCTTTGATGAAAATTGGATTTGAAATGGCCGAGATATCTAAAAAGAGAGATCCTAATAAAAGGTGGGACCCGCCTTTTGTTACGATTACTTTGTTTTTCTTTGTTTTTAGATGTCTCAGCCACTCCAAAACCAATTTTCATCAAATAAACTTTGAATTCTTCTTAGAATAAGTGGTTTCATTGGTATCTTACAAAAGGTTACAAGCCCAATCCTCGTCTCCACCAATACTACACCATCCCTCTAAGCCCCTTCTTTGATTACCCTTGCAATTCTTTTGTGTGCTATCCGTACTGTTGTTGCTGGAAGGATAGCTCACTGTAAAACACTTAACGACGTTATACAATTGAATTGAACAGCAATTTTGTAACATTACAATTTGCAAACGGGTGTATTTGAGATTCATTACCAAATTTGATAAATTTGAAAACAGTCCCCTTTTTAACATAAACATAGTACAATGCAACCACATTGATGATGATTTACAAAGTCTTGTACTTTCCAAAGAATTCGCTACAGTCTTTAATGAAGTCTTGCTGATTTCATTTTATAGTTTCTTATTTTCATGTATCATTTCACAATCTCTGCATACGAGTACTAACACTTTAAATGTTTGTAAAAGTAATAGCGGTGTTATCAGCAATTACTAGGGCTAGTAAAAACCATCATGAAATCTGATATTTCATTTCAATGCTGCGTTTCTCGTTGAAAGAACCACAACATCTGTTAGGTATTGTGAAAAGTTCATTACGAAATGCTTGCATTGTTTTCTAACAAAATTCTCATCAATTTCGTCGGACATTCCAGCAAACATTATTTGTGGTAGTTCCTAAAATTGTATAACTCATTGAACAACGAATTTTGGCCAATCTTACTTTTGGTTGTATGCCACTCTATATAATTCATAAAAATCAATACAGAAACTAATAAAATAAAAAGAAGGACGGGATAGCGGAAAACAGATTTTCGAATGTGATTGTGCCGATTCATATTCGTCAGGACAGCGGCTGTTTCTAAGCTAGTAGTAAAAGGAAATTATATTTTGGTAAAATCGGTGCATTTGGCGGGCTGGATTCAGACTGAAGGAAAAGAACGCATGTCTGCAACTTAACAACTAATTGTGAAATTTGTATAGAAATACTACGAAATGAAGTAGTCATTAAGGCATTTGTTTTTTGGAACGTATGCAGAAGAAATTCTAGGCGTAGCTTGATTATTTCTATTTTCCTTTAACGTCCATGGGGGATTTTAAAATAACTCAATACTTTATCGTCTGCCGAATGGTAAGAAGTCATTTCGGGCGGGAAACCGTGTGAGTATTTTGCTCTTCACACGCCCTCTCTTGTTGGAGAACTCGCTAGCTCTGGCCGCCACTTTTGCAGGGGAGAATCTCGAGCGTTTGCCGAACGGTAGGGGGCGGAAATTCGCGTTCGGGTTTTTCCCTTCCAAATTCCGGCAATTTCGATTTCTACAGCGCCCTCTCTTGAAATCTAGCGTTGTCGGCTCCTCACGGAGTTGGTCAGCGAGATACGCGTCGTACTGGCGGCTCGCTGATGGTTGGGCCGACAAAAGTCCATTGCCGCTGATAGCGGCGAGTATCCGGTGTGAAGACGCTCTGCCAGCTGCCTGGGCGTCGGCGTCTTTCATCAGCCGCTGTATTATATCCCTGAAAACGTCTGCGTTGTTGTCGAGTGCGTCAAGCCCGGTGTCCAGGCCGTCAAACTGATCAACGCCGAAGTCGGAGGCGTTCTCCGAATCTGTCGCAAAATGAGACGAAGCATGAGTTTATCTGTATAATTATTCTTTTGATATCGACACTGCCCCCCTCACTTCCGCCAAGGTCGTGAGTCCGAGAAACAAAGAAAAGGAAAGAAAAAAAAGGAAGAAAAAAGAGTCATTTCGACAGTTCATATCCAATACGCTTGTTTGTCATATCGAACTAACTTTCACACAACTCTTTAATATATCATTAATCGTTTCCTTCTGAACTCGGTGTTACCACTTTATAGCATCATCAAACTTGCGTCGTTTGTTGCTGTTGCTGTTATTGTTGGGTTTTTTTAGGGGGCGGTGAGGCGGTGAAACAAAAACACAATTAATGTTCTAATAGATGATTTTTAAGTGTGTCATTTTAATGGAACTTTCCCCCCTTTGTTAAAGACCAAATTAAATAAAACGAAAAAAAAAGGCAAAATGCCTAGATCCCCCTTCTTCTCTTCCTTCTCTCCCATCTAGGCATGTGGGCCCTCTCCCACGCGGTGCTTTCTATTTTTGCTATCCTCCGTTTCTCAGTGTCTTCCTTTCAATAAATATGCCTTCTTTCATTGTGTTTCTCTGATTTACTTTCAATTCTCCCAAAGTTATCAAGTGCCCCAGAGGAAATGAAGCAATTGCAGAGTCCACTGAGATCTTAAAGATAAGTGAAAGAAATTGTCCTGATTTGGCATGCATCCCTTGTCAGCCGTTTAAGCGGTTTCGAGAAGCAAACATTGATCGGGACAAATAATCCGCGAAACTGGTTTAATGGAAAATGCACAAGAAAGACCATTCGTTCTTTCGTGGCATTATTGGGGGATCTTAAATCTAGGTTAATTTAGAGGAAGGGAACATGTCCTCAGGTCAAGAAATTGAACAAAAAGAAAAGTATATAAACGGGTAAATCACCTCAAAAAAAGCGAAGGAGGTTTGACAGACTTGCTGTTTTTTCTCTCGATGTAATGAGACTTTTGGCATAATGTAGAATAGAATTATTATGTGAAGTCAGAGAAGATAGGTGAAAAGGAAATCAAAAGTGAAACGGGAAAAAAATGTGCAAAGATCATCCAACAATCCCAATCTGTACTTTTTTTTTTCATTTCTTTAAATTCATTTCTATTTCCATCAAAAAATTTACACAGTCATAAAGGCATCCTGATTGTAATACAACACAAAGCATTTCAAATTATTTACATCAGCTCGTGAATTGTTATTAAAGGACAGTTACTTGGCAGTTTCCGTCATGTGAATGAAGATGTTTTATTCCGATGTGTGCCATGAACTTTTAGGTATGGGTTTATATTATTGGACCGACAGATGAATTGATAATAATATCAATTTTGATCAATTGGAGGAGAGGTAGAGTTTCTTTTTTAAAAGATGGATATCTGGGAGGTAGATATTGTACATGACAGCTTGCTGAATCAAAAAAAAAAATTAAGTCTCTTGGAGCACCGAAGTGTTTTTTTTTTTTCTTTCACAAACACTGGCTTTTACCCCGGACGCTTGCTAATAGTGTATACATCAAGGGGAAAGGGGTTAATATCCTGGCAATGATAATTATGAGAGCTAAGTGAAGCCGTTAATGTCTCAGATTGTCTGCGTTTTAGTAGATTGTAAAATTATTAGTATCGTAGAAAAACAGGCAAATTGATTTTATTTGTCTTCGAGATCACGTCAACACAGAAGAAAATCAGACTATCTTTTATTAGCGCTGAATTTTGCTTCCAACCATCATCACCATCACCACTACTTCACCACAGCCTTACCTTCGTATAGTCTCGGCGACCTGATTTCGTCACCGGTTGCCATGGCAGCCAGCAGAGCGACGAATAGCGTGACGGCGGTTACACTCGCCCGGACTTCCATCGCGCTCTTTCTTGCGGGATGGTTTCTGCGTGCGAAGAGAGAATAGAAAGAGCGACACCACGCGGTGAGTCTTGTCTCATTACATTCAGACCTCGGCAACTGGACAACCATCACTCAAATCATTTATTGCTACAGGTCTGACGTTTTAATCATTTCTTGTGCATAAATGGAGCCCAAAAGTGTTGGTAGAATCGTTTTCGTTTTGTTTGCTTGTTTTATTCTTTTGCGAGAGTAGTTGTAACAAGGCAAGATAACTGAAGTCAGAAAAGAACTAATCAATTTGATGTGATCAAAACGAAACGTGCAACAGGCAAACATAATCCTGACGTGACATTTTCCACTAGGAAATAACATCCTGTGTTTTCATGTGTTCGCTTATGTGTTCGTGCGTGTTGATGCATAATGTATACTATTTGTAATCTTCGTCAAACCTGGAACCATTACGGGATTGCAGAAACTGCTAACAATGGAAACGAACGGTGCCGGATCGCCTTTGCTTGCCGATAGAGTGCAATAAGGCACGGTGTAACATATTCGATGTTGAGATAACTGTTGCAGGGGATCTGTAATTTATCCATAGTGTGGTTGCATGACAACTGGTGTATGCCATTAAAGATCGGCGGTTCCCAACGTCAGAAAGTTATGGTCACCTTTTCATACTTAAATTTTCCTTTATCGATGTATGTTTGTGTGCATGGGCGTGCGTGCGTATGTGTATGTGTTTGTGTTCTTGTCTAGTGAAGCAGATATTGATGAGTCTGATTAAGTTGATCAAGATACATATATTTCTTTTGTATTATGAAATGTATGCAGTTTTTTTCCCCATTTTTGTGTACACGGCATGATATGTATAGCATATTTTATTGCATGTTAGATTAAGTGTGATTCAGCAGCACAAATGAGAAGATTTCAATTGCTTATTTTGTCGATACTTGTTTCGTTTTGAAAATAATGCTGATATTGGATGAAGTTCAAATGAAGAATATTATCTTTAAAAAGCATGTGTAAGTATACACGTTTTGTGTGGTTGTGCGTGTGTGCTCATAATTAATCAAAGCTGAAAGCGATGGAACAAAAATTGAAAACGACAGAAAAGAAAAAAAAAGATGATTCGAAATAAAAAAAAAGAAGAAGAAAAAGGTGAAGAAAATGTTTGGAAAGTTAATGAGAAGCTCATGAAGAGGGTTACACGAATGAGGTATTAATGATTTACAAAGTGATACAGGCAGACTTATTTAAAAAAAAACGCCTTTCAAAGGAAGGAGAACATAGTTTTTGTAAATAAGTTGCGACACAGCAAAACAACTCCGTTTTGACAAAGTGATTTTCTCCATACGTCCACGTATAGACGCCAACATTCTTCCGAAATCATGTGAAATCAGACAACGCGCTTTCTACGATTTGACCACAAAATGTTGGTACAGTGCTCAGCCTCACCCTCCCGCTTTAGCGGGATCCCCGCTTACGTAAATGAATGGAAATTAAGGTTTGTTCCGGTGATGCCCATTTTGCCAAAATTATGAGACTTTTGTGTCTTTTTTATCGCCGTTTGGGGTCTGCGTGTGGTAGCGCGCGTGTGCTTGTTGCTGTGGGTATCAGTGGGTTTAATAACTGTGCATGGTTTAGTGTAATTCCAACATACTGGACTTTCATGTTGTGTGGTTTGCATGGGCCAATACCAGCCCCCGCTTAAGCGGGAGCACCGCTTAAGCGGGGGCACCGCTTAAGTGGGGGCTGGTATTTAACGACAGAAAAATTGTCTCCCGGATCCTCCCTATTAAGCGGTGAGTAGACTGTATTTTGGAACACCAAAAGGAGATGAAGTTGCTTCTTAACGTTACCAGTACGTAGGGTTGAGAAGTCATTATCATTGGGTCGGGTAGCCACCTGACAACCCTAGACGGTTTTTACTGACCTGTTTACCAGCTGTCACAGCTGTCACATGCCAGCATGGAGAACCAGTCTGCTAAGTTTTAGTAATTCAGCAAACGCCATCACCTTTATTCACGGCACGGAGATATCCAAAAAGGTCATTTCTTTTCTTTTTCTTCTTTTTTTAAATCCCGCAATTACTCTGCGATAGATTGAATATACCATTTGGGACGATCAAAAAGTACAGGAACAGAAGTATCATTTTGTCTGCAAGAAGTATGTAGATTGTGTCGTTGAGAAGCGGAGTGCAGCGCTCACTTGATTCGTGCGATGAAACTCAATGTGATAGATATAAAACCGTCTGTAGAGCATGCTTTTTTTATGTTTCCCCAAGCCGACATGCATTATCAGGACCGGTGCTCGACGGACCAATCACTGTCTTGGACCCTTTCTTTCGGCGTCATGACGTCAGATCTGCTAACATCGGCAAATCCGTGATGTCATAGTACGTCCTTTTCAGGTTCGAGGTAATAGAGCCAAAGTATAGTGGAGCTGAAATATGGATACGTCCAGGACAAAATATCATTTTAAAGGACAAGTTCACCTTCATAGACATGTGGATTGAGTGAATGCAGCAATATTAGTAGAACACATCAGTGAGAGTTTGAGCAAAATCGGACAATCCGTTAAAAAGTTATGAATTTTTTAAGTTTCTGCTCAGTCACGGCTGGATGAAAAGACTACTATAGCTTGTGATGTCTCATGAGTACAACGATATAAAAAAAGAATAAAGAAAATTCAACATATTTCCATTTTTCTCCCATTACAAAAGAACACCCGACTTCTCTCTTTCAGAAGGCAGGGGAAATAATAGTACCCTTCACATACGTCAGTAGCAAGTCGAAGAACTATGCACTTTATTCAAAAAGTAAAGTTTTGTGAAATTCTCTT